>NC_031789.1:2584645-2590201 GCF_001522545.3 Parus major
GGATGGAGGGATGGAGGGATGGAGGGATGGAGGGATGGAGGGATGGAGGGATGGAGGGATGGAGGGATGGAGGGATGGAGGGATGGAGGGATGGATCTAACAGCAGCCAACACATTCTGCTCACCTTGGGTCCTCTTTCCATATGCCCAGGCGCTTCAGGACTTCAGTCGTAGCCACCTCCCGGTTGAGGGTGTAGAAGTGGAGCCCGTGCACCATTCCACTGTCCAGCAGCTCCCGGCACATGGACACTGCCAGCTCCACCCCATAGCTCCGGATTGCAGCATCATTGTCCTTGATGGGCTCAATCACATCTTTGATTTCCTGAGGCACTTCCAGCTTAGAGAGCTTCACCAGCTGGCGCAGGGAGTGGTAACCCTGCAATGAGGATGCAGATTGTCATTTTTCCAAGACCCCTTTTTGCCATCCCAGTAACAGGTACTTGATCTCAATTTTGTGGCAGGAGATTTAGAATTTGGGCTCCTGGAATCTACTCCCTGGCCCCATCTCTAGGATTGTAACACAGTCCAGGTCATATCACTTTAGGTGATTTCTCCCCACGTCCTTGCCTGAGCCCAGCATGCTGACAGTGACCTCAGGACTTGCAGGCCATTGTCCTTTATATCCCTTTTTGCCATATGGGCACAAGAAATCTTTTCATCTTGTTAACAACTGCCTAAAGAATTTAATTTGGCAAAACACCTACAGCTTTACTACACTCAGCAGTCTCTCTTCCCTGAAATTTTGTGGAGGATATTTTACAGACCTCTCCCAGGCTCTGACCTACAAATACCAAACATCCTTATTCCCTCCCTAAATCCAAATTACTGGATTTCACCTGTATAGGGAAGATGCCAGGAATAATGGGGCAGGTAATGCCAATGGCTTGACAATCCTTCATGAACTTGAGGAAGGTTTCTGGACGGAAGAAAAGCTGTGTAATGATGAAGTCTGCTCCAGCAAAGACTTTCTCCTTCAGGTGCCTCAGGTCTGCCTCATAGCTCTCTGCTTCAGGATGACCCTTGGGGTAGCCTTTGGGGAGAAGGAAAGAAAAATGTGGTTAGGACAACATGCAGGAATTATGAAGTATCCAATCTGATTGTACTGTCACAGCCCAGGTCCAGAGAGGGACTGCTGAGCTGATTTCCCTGTTTCAGACCCTAGCACACACTTTGTGATAGAAGGCATTTACCTGCCACACAGATGTCGAAGTAATCATCAAACTCATTGCGAATATGCTTAACCAGATCAACAGCGTAGTTGAAACCTTCTACTTCTTCCTCCCATTCCTCACCAGAAGGATCTGAAAAGAGAACAAATCCACAGTTCTCTCCAACTGTCTGCTGAACTCACATCTGCTAGTTCTGTAAAAACGTCCTGGTATCAAAAGGAAGACAGATGAACTCCCAAATCTGCAGTTTCACCTATGGACTGGTTTTGTCTGCCCTTGAGCTGGAGGGACTGTTAACAAAGGGCTAAGGTGAAACACAGTCTTAGCATTTAATTCCTGCAGCAAGAGGCCCTAAACCTTCTCTGTTTTCACTCTGGAATGGCACACAACAGCAGCACAGCCTCTGCACTACACATCACAGGACAGAAGGATTCACCTCCACGCAGCGCCATGATGTTCTTCAACCCGAGCCGCTTGGCCTTCTGCAGATGCCCTGTGATGTCATCCTTGGTCTGGTTGCAGCATGTCATGTGCAGGATGGTCTCCAGGCCACAGTAGTTCACTGCAGTGTTGGCAATAATCATGGAAGAGGTTTCCTTGTCAGATCCTGGGTCCCCTGCAGGGTGCCACGTCACATCAATGAAGAGGGGACCACCTGCTCCCATGCGGTCAAACCTGTGGGGTTAAGAGCTGTGATAGCCTACACCAGGCAGCCAAATCTCCTCCCTGTGCCTCAAATACCTTGCTCACTGCTAGAATGCCAGCAGCAGCATAGACCACAAAAGACTTTAGCAAGTGGCCAATGGAAATAAGGAAAGGCATCCTTGAAGACTGTGGGGAAGAGCTTACAGTTTCTTAGAAGATGAGGCAACTGAGGTGTTCTTTGCACAACAGACTTTCTCCCTGCATGCTGCAATCGACTGATAAAGCTTCTGACAGATAGCAATCCCATTCTTTTTGAGATGGGAGACTATGCTGAAGCCCCCTGTTGCCAGTGTGAACTGTGGAGGCCACAAAAACAAAAAGATGGACCAGAACTCTGTTGTGTTCCTAAGTCTGCCTTAAAGAGGAGACAAGGGCTTCCCTAACTTGTCTCTCTCCAAGGTGTTCCAAGGTGTAACATGTCCTATGGCATTGGCATATAACAATTACAAAAAGAATTATTTCCTCCAGGTAAGTCCATGGTAGCTCCTGGGGCTCCAGAATAACTCCTAGCTCTGCTGAGACCTATCAGCTTTCATTTAGTATGTAGATGTGGACACCCATGCCAGAGGCTAAAGCTGTAGTACTGAGGCACAAACCATAGTGGCTGGCTGAATATTGAAAGGAAATGGGAATCTGTTTCAGAGATTCTGCCCCACTGTCCATCAAGGAATAACTTCTGCTTTTACCAGGTACTTTTCTGCCCAGCATTGTGCTTCAGACCCAGAATATGACATTGGGGTTACTCCATCTTCCCAGGGCATGGGAGAGGGCAAACAACCTGGCCCCTCAGTAATCCCACCGTGACACTTAACTCTTCAGGGCCTCCAAGGAAGACAAGTTACTTGGTGTCCATTACCCTCCTCAGCAGGAAAGCACAGCCCCATTACCTGCTTCATCATCACCTGGAAGGGGAGACAGAGCATGGGGCAGAGCCTGCCTCGTTAGCTATTTCCCTGCCCTCCACCACAGATATTTCCCCTCTCCTACCCTGCAGCGCTCACCTGGAGATGAGATTGACAGCAGCATTGGCTGTGCGTGGAGGGAAGAACTCCAGGGAGAACCACTTGTCTCCAGCATCCTGCCGGCGGCGCATCTTCTCCCGCAGCCGCTCGTGCCGGTCAGCGTCAAGGACGGGCGTCGAACAGCGCGAGTTGTCCTTGGAGCTCTCGCTTCCGCTGCTGCTGCCGCCATCAGACCTGGAGCTGGAGCTGGCACTGCAGGTATGCTGGGTCTCATTAACCATGGTGAGAGCTCTGGAGAGGGGAGCAGAAGGGGCATAGTCAGTACATGGGTCTCTGCACAGAGAAGGTATTGCTGGGGTGGGCAGCAGATGATTAAAGAAGCCTACACCAAGACCCAACATTCATCACCATCAAGGAGTCCCTTTTGCCAGCTTTCACTGTAAGCTGTAGTGGGGGATCTGGCCAAAACACAATAAAAAGCATATGTGATACTCAGATACAGCTAAGAGAAATAACTTCATGCCACTTTGGCGCAGCTCTTCTCTGCTGGGTCAAAATTGGCTCTCAGAAGAATCAGGTCAACATCACTTTTGCCCTGACTACAGCTCAGCAAGCCAGGATGTCCATGTGAATTAGGTGGTGGCCTCTGTCATCTTGTGGCCTTGGACTGGGCATGCCAGCAGATTTTTTTTTTTGCCTACTGCAGCTGCTTCTTAGACTGTATCCATCTTCAGAGTTTTCATCCTGTTTGTTCCCAAAAGGCAGCACTGCATTACAGTGTAGTTAGGAAAGTCAGTGCTAATAGGTCAGGTACTCCAGAATGTTTCTGACATAGCAATACTTTGTGCAAAGTACAGAATCCCCTCTGACCAGGCCATCCCCACAAAGTGTCCTTTGTTTTCTTTGCTGGCATGACACCTGCATTTCCAACCATTAGCCTTCTCCACAAGACACACCATTTCCACAGACAACTGTCCCCTGTGCCAGTCCCATTGCACACACTCAACTAACTCTTTACCAGATACACTGTTCCCTTTGTCAGCAATTGTGGCTGAGTGGAAATAAGGCCAGCAGAGACCATCCTCCTCTCATTGCTTTGCAACAAGATCAGCTGTGTTTGCTTGGCTTTACAGAAAGCAAAACAGCACTGCAAGTCAGTGCTACAAGCAGGTTTAGGAAACCCAACTCCACTTAGCTCCACAAAATGCCCCAATCTGTGCCTTTAAAATGAAGTAGGGATTAAAGATAGTTATGCAAGAGCTACCACAAAATTTGGATCTGTGTTATTTGCTTTAGTACCTGCCAAAACTTAAAATTGTCACTGGGAAGCAGCATGTTGTCCAAGCATTACATAACTTGGGAGCCCGTTTTGGAGGAAGCAGTTGCATGAGCCAGCACACTTTCAGTCCTTATCATAAGCTCTGTGGGTTTAGTTCAGCCAAGAAGACTTTGAACTCATCTTCTACTGTTTACACTTGAGTTGCCAAGCAAAACCCTTTGGGAGAAAGTCTACTTTTACCACCTGAGGAAACTCTCCAGCTGGCAGGAGATGTGAGAAAGAAGCGCAGGCCTTCTGTTCCAAGAGGAAGTGGGAGCCTTAGATCTCTTGTGTACCAACATAGCAGCTGTGGTAAAAATCAGCAGCACAGACTTAATGACAAGTGAAGCAAACCCAAATGGGTGAACAGTCACAGCCCTGACCAAGCTCAAAGGACTTTGCCTAACACCCACACGGCACTAATCTAGGAGAATTATCCACAAGCACACATTGGTGATCAAGCTAGCGGCTCACAATCACATGCTGTCAACTCCCAATATCTCATTCCTAGCAAGCATAGCACAGCACTGTAGGTAAATCAAAGGAGCTTTGTTTTCTGATTTGAGATTTAACACCCATCACATGGAAAAAGTGTTCACGTCTTTATGCCTCTATAAAATGAGACTTGCTGTTGACGAAAGGTCTGTATCTTACTAACAATATCAAATCACAAAGATATGAGAAAGGCTCGCTTAGATTTTTGTCCACAGGCAGCATTTGGAACCATTTCCTTACCATGATATGCATCACAAATTTGCTGGCAGATACTTATTGCAAAGAGAAAAAAGATAAACCTAAACAACAAGAACAACAAAGTCAGACAATTTTAAACACCTGTCAGCGCTCCTGCTCCTGTCTGTGTCACATTTCAGAGCTCAAAGATCCATGGCTCAGCACATTGCTGATGCTCAGCATGGATCTACCTGCTGTGTTTTTATGATGCTGGTGGCATTCAAACTCCTTCCAGCCCTGAGCTGCCACCAACACACAGAGGGTGGAGTCTGCATCCCCCTAAGCTCAATTTTACCCTCAAGACTAAACTGGGCTGCACCAGATGCACGTTTCTCACAGGCTGCTCCAGGGCCATGCTATCAGGAGGCTGAGAAGGCGGGCAGCTCCGGGCCCACGGGCCAGAACAGCTGAAGGGGCAGCTGCTCGGCCCCGGGACAGCCCGGGGGAAGGGCCGGAGGGAGCCCCACAGGCCGCCGGGGGAGAAGGGGAGCAGCAGCACCTCCCGCCGGGGGAGGCTCGGGGCCGGACACTGCAGCTCGATCGCCCCTGCACCTCAGCTGACCCCGCCGGGAGCACGGCCCGGAGCAGCCCGAGCCGCCGCGGGGAAGCCCCGGCGCTGCGGCGGCGATAGGATCCCCGTTCCCGGGCCCCGCTCACCTGCGGCCGGTGCC
>NC_031789.1:2590806-2623501 GCF_001522545.3 Parus major
GGCGAGCGGGAGAGCCGCACCCCCGAGGAGCTGGTACGGCCGCCGCCCCGCGCTCCCCCAGTCCCCTCTGACCCCCCACCCCGGGCTCGTGCGTGCTGGCGGAGCCCCTTCAGCCCGGGTCTCGGCCCGGCCCCGCCCGGTTCTGGGGATCGCCTGAGGGCGGGCGCTGAGCGCTGCTGTAGTGTTGGGCCCGGCGCCTCAGGGCGCGGTGTCGGCACCTCGGGGTGCTGCTTCTGGCTCAGTCTCTCCTGCGATGCTCGTCCCGGTGCCACAGCCCGTTCCTACTCCTTTTACTGCCGGGCCTGGTACTCCGCCGCCAGTGCCGGAGCCCCGCGCTGTCCCTACCCCGGCCCGCATTCTTTGTCTGGGCCTCGTATCCCAACCCCTGAAGCTTTTGCTCCTTGCAGCTGTACGGAGGAGTGGTGCTGGCAGGGGCTCTTTCTGAGTCTAGCACTGCAGAGTGCTCTCTTCAAAATTGTTGTCCTGTGCTCCCCTGTAACCTGTTGCTGTGAAAGAAACGGGATGTGGGTTAGGACTTTGTTGTCGGGAGCTCCTGTATACAAGTGATGAGTGTTCTGGGTCAGGGACAAACTGTAAGGTAAGACCCTTTGGCATTACCACAAAGTGGTGATCTGGTAATCTACACTCTCAATTTATAAGCAACAATGGTATAGGACTTCTGCAATTTTGACATTGCTGCCAGTGTTCGTGAACAGCTGTTGATGCATTCATTCCCTTCATGATTTTCCTTTCCTGCATTTGTTTTGCAGACAATCCTAGGAGAAACTCATGAAGAGGAGGATGAGATCCTTCCACGCAAAGACTATGAGGTGGGGAATTAACTAATAACAGCCTAATATTAATATGATAAGAAGTGCAGACGGGTTTTGATCTGTTTGAGTTTATAATAGGGCAGGTACTCAATATGGATCACTAGGTTGCGTTGGCATCAGCAGAAATACCAGGAGTTGCTGTGCTTGCATAGAACTGTTCCTTGTCTTTGTATGTTTCTGGGATGAAGCCCTGTGAGTAGGTTGAATGGCTGCTCTCAAATCAGACTCTTGTTGAGAAAATTCATTTCCAGAGTCTGATGCATTTTCTCACTTCTTCAATGTGAGATTCACAGGCTCTGGTGGCCTTGTTTTCTGGTGACTGTAGAGAGCATCTGTACCTTCTTGGTCACTGTTGCCTTTCTGCTGTCTGTGTTGTCATGCTGGCTCACAGCAGATGTTCCCATATATCAGATTCTGCTGCTTACAGGAGATTTTTGCTTTTTGCATCACTGTATGGTGGCCCTGAAGTATTTAGAGCAGCTGCTGTCACTATGGGTGTCACCAGCCCAGCCTGTTACTGCTTGGCTTGGAAAGGTGAAGATACGGATAGAACTGGTGGAGTTTCATGAGTGTGATTGGGAAACTATTGCTGTTAATGTCCTGCTGTGATAAACTGAAGAATTGATACTGTTCATCTGGAGAGGAGTTCCTAGCTAGTGCTCCTAGCAGTTGCAGTGAGAGGGTGGATATAAAGATCCAGTGTTATCCCCTGCACTGGATTTATACTTTTAAGTGGAGACACTTAAAGAAGTATAAAACTATACAATGTGACCTCTCTAACATAAAGAAATATAAATCAGTTGTGCTTCTGTTTGTTTCCCTGTCTCTCTCAGCTTGAGCAGTGAGAGTTCTTGTTTTCGAAGTGAAAGTTCTTGTCTTTCACTTTGTGATTTTCAGGGTCTGAATGATCAAAATATTTAAAGTTGTTTCCAGGAGTATTTTCTCCTACTGTTGTTTGGATAATCTACTGTGGGGGTAGTAATGACTTCTGTAGTCTTTAACAAGGTCTTCTAGACATACTTTTTTCACCATCTGTTGCAGCTAATTCTCCTAAATTGACCTTTTGGCATTTCAGAGCCTGGATTATGATCGCTGTATCAATGACCCCTACTTGGAAATTTTGGAGAGCATGGACAACAAGGTAGGACCTTGTTCTTTCATAAGTTAAAACTATGGAAATTATCTAGAGAAACTGTGTGTTGGTACTGTTCAAAGCCTTTTTGGATGTGGCTTTGTCACAGCCTGGAATGAGAAGTTTTTCCTGTCCATGAGCTTTAAGGTCCCTTCCAACCCAGGTCATTCTGTGAATGTCATTCCTCCACTGCAGGAAGTTTTATGGTTTTTTTCTTCCTTATGACAGAAATGATACGTGTTCTCCTGGTTTCTCTATTACAAAAAATATTGTGGAGATTATAGATCCCAGCATCTGTTGTGATCCTTAGGTTTAAAGTGAGCAAGATGTTGAGTCTTTCAGTGTCCTATTTTCAATTTGCTGTTGTCACAATCTTCTGTTAATTTATCCTTCTGGCTGTTGAGCTGTTGAGCCTAAACTCACCTTCCAGAAAATCCCTGTTTCTGTGTTGCTTTTATTTTATTTAATTTTATTTTTTTTAATTCTCTTTCCAAACAGAAAGCCCAGAGATACGAAGCAGTGAAGTGGGTGCTGGTTTTTGCTATTGGAGTCTGTACAGGACTGGTAAGGATCGTGCTCTTTGGGGAATGAGGAATATTCAGGAGACTAAGCAGGAATAATTTAGAAGTCAGTGGCTAAGGAGTAAAGAAGAGGAAGCATTCTCTTTCATGGTCATGAGAGCTTAGTAGCTGGAGTTGTCTTCTGGGAATTATAGCATGTTGTGATAGACTATTTTTCAGGAAGCTTTTTCTTTTAGAACTTGCATGGTTTTCTTTTTAAAGTAGTCTGGCATATCCTTGAATTTTGCAAACAGGAAAACTTGTCCAAAGCAAACAACGTAATAAAAAAGGATGACAGTTTATGCCTCAATTAAATGCCAGTTTTCTTCTGTACCCTTAAGTATGTTGAGGGTATTAAAAATGCTGCCAGATTAGTACTTTACTAAGACTACTAATCAGGTGCAGAAGTGCATCTCTTCAGGAATAATTCTAGGATGGATCTGTACCAGTGAGGGAGAGGGAAGAGTTTCTAAAGCTGCTTTACTCTGCACAATGCTTCTTTTGTCTTTTTCATCTTCTGTTCTTCCCTGCTTAAATATTTCTGGTAAAACTAACTAGAGGGTTAACTAGAGGGTGATATTTGTTATTTGTATGTAGAAATTCTTGACATCCAATTCTGTCTTCTTTTTCCCAGGTGGGCCTCTTTGTGGATTTCTTTGTGCGGCTCTTTACCCAGCTCAAGTTTCAGGTGGTACAGAGCTGTATCTTTTACCCTGGGCCTTGCTAGACTCAAGTGACCTTTTCCTTTCTGTTCCTATGTTTTGCTCAAAACAGCTGACTCTCACAATTCTGCCACTGGGCATGTTGTTCATGATTAAGCAAGTTTTCAACTTGCTTATGTAATTCAGCCTTGAAACCAAGAAATGTTTCCAGTATCAGGTACATAGGCAGAGACTGAAAGAATGAGTGGTTTCCCTTCCTCATAATTCAGTATTGAGTTTTGAAAAGGAAACCTGGCTTCCTGACAGGTTGTGTTAGCTGCTCTGGTTGCATTAGGAAGCTCAAGCATGGCTCTTGATGCCAGTGGGAGGCCCAGATATTACCAAGTGATTGTGTGTTGGTGTGGGGAATGTTGTTTTCCTTGACCTTGATCCCTGCAGCGGTGGAGGAATGCACTGAGAAAGGCTGCCTTGCACTGTCCTTGTTGGAGCTGCTGGGGTTCAACCTGACCTTTGTTTTTCTTGCCAGTCTTCTCGTCCTGATCCAAGTAAGACTTAGTCCATTGCTGCTCTTTACACAACTTTCCTTTCCTCTCACACAGTTCCTTGATATGAAATATCCTTGCTAAAAACACTTTCTGCTCCAAAACATCAAACTAGCTTCACAGTGCTATTTGATTTAGCTAAGCAGGGTCTCTTGGTCCCTTGCTCTCTGATGAGATGTTGGTCAGGTATGAAATCAGTGTACCATAATGTCAGTGTTTCTTTTCCTTAGCCTGTAGCAGCTGGGTCAGGAATTCCTGAAATTAAGTGCTACCTCAATGGAGTGAAGGTTCCAGGGGTTGTGCGTCTGCGGACAGTGGTGTGCAAAGCTACAGGAGTGCTCTTCAGTGTGGCAGGAGGTAAGGAGGGCTCTGGTGTGTTGATCTTACTGGGGGAAGGAGTCACTGAAGGAGAATAAATGCTTTCCCTGCTTACATAGGGCACAGAGGGCCCTGTCTTTCCAGTAAAATAATTTTGGTGATTTGTAGCAGAGTCATGAGCCCTGAGTGCATTTATAGAGAATAAACAGAAGGATCAGGACTATGAGGGAAAAAGGTGTTTTTCTGAGTGGGCTAGTCAGATGTGACTCTTTGTGGCAGAATCCAGGAGAGAGACGTGGAATTTTCCAGGACACATTGTCAGGAGCAGCCTGAAGGCAACAGGGCAGAATAACCTGGAGAGTTCAGAGTCCTTGTACCAGTTGTTTTTCAATGATTCCACCCACTTGGAGGCAAAATATCTGCAAGTCTTAACAAACATTTGGGGTTGTTGAGAGAGCAGGAGGTCAGCACCTCCATGTGAGGAGCTGCAGGCTTGGCACACTGAGCTGTGCCATGGCATGGGAGTGGTGGGGCACAGGGCTGATCTCCTCTGGCCTTGTCAGCAAGGGAGGGAGGCAGTGGGGTAAGTGTCTTCCCTCATGAGCCCTGTTTTTCCAGGTCTTTTTGTTGGGAAGGAGGGTCCAATGATTCACAGTGGTGCTGTCGTGGGTGCAGGCTTGCCACAGGTTAGTGCTGGCCTGAATCACTGTCCTGGTCACACTTTTTAAGAGTAAGTTTCCATCTCCTGTGTTTCTAAATCTTTACTTTGTTTGTAGTTCCAGAGCATCTCTTTGAGGAAGATCCAGTTTAACTTTCCCTATTTCCGAAGTGACAGGTACTGTACCCAGGATGTGGAGGAGGGGAGCTGAGGATGAGTGAGCAGACTTCCTCGGGAGAAGGGTGGTGGGCTGGGCTGAACCAGTCAGGTGTTTTATCAGTCTCTTTCTAGAGTTCTGCAGTTATTCTGCAGCAAGACAACACCAGGATGTGACTCTTCCAAGCTGCTCTGATCTTCATGCTCATAGATGTTCTCTTGTGCTGCTCAGCAGATCTCTACCCATTTCAAACCTGTCATGTAGATGGTTGAAAGCTCAGTTACTCACCCCTTCTGATTAGGATATACTACAGAGAAAGCTATTTCTCCTGAATGTGAACAAATTCTTGCCATTTCATCTCTGTAATTCTTCCAAATGACACTGAAGTCCATGGTTTGGGATGGTTCCTCACACACCTGGCAGTTGTGTAGTACCAGAGTTCTGCTCTATGTTTGTACTCTACAGAAAGAGCAAGATGCTTCAGCTTAATGAACAAATGGCAGTGTCTGCCATGGCCAGCTTTGCTCCCAGCTCTCATTCCTGAATCCCTGGGATATATCCACAAATGGGGATGATCTTTTACTTTGCAGAACCTAAGCATCTCCAGAGCTCTAATTTGCTAAACTGAGATTGTTTTTCTCTTCATTTCAGGGATAAAAGGGATTTTGTATCTGCTGGAGCAGCTGCAGGGGTTGCAGCTGCCTTTGGAGCCCCAATTGGAGGCACTCTTTTTAGTCTGGAAGAGGGTTCCTCCTTCTGGAACCAGGGACTTACATGGAAAGTGGTGAGTGATGATTCTGGCTGTCTGTCTCTTCCTTAAGAAGAGGGCTCCCCTTGGTAGGGCTTATCCATGAGGGCATTCAGATTATCCTGTCTCTTCCTGAGCTCTCTTGGCAGGAGGGAGGTTGTATGCTCCATCAGTATTCCAGAACTACTACAGACCAAGGGCAGAGATGAGCCTGGTATTATCTGGAACTGTGGGACAGCTTTAGGCAGCAGATTTAGTGTACCTGGGAGAGAGGGGCTTTTGTGCCTGGCCAGTCTGCAGTTTGAGCTCTTCCACAGTCAGTTCCTTCCCCCAGGCATAAGTCTCAGCAAAGAACTGACTGTACCAATCTTAATTTTGGGAACATTTGTTTTCCCTTTTTTTTGTTTTTTATTCTCCTTTCACAGCTTTTCTGTTCCATGGCTGCCACCTTCACCCTAAATTTTTTCCGCTCTGGGATTCAGTTTGGAAGCTGGGGGTCTTTCCAGCTCCCTGGGCTGCTGAACTTTGGGGAGTTTAAGGTAAGATTTATTGTTACTTCCCCACGCTCCAGTCTTTTCTTAGCCCTGTGTTTCTTCTGTCTGTTAGTTTGGAGGCTTCTTTTGACATGTGTATTTCAGTGGAAGGCACTTGATACTTAGCTGCAATACGTTGATACCCTCAGACAGAATTGTTCCCCTTTAGACTTAGCTACTCAAAATCTCTAGTAATGGAGACAGAAGCATTGGTAGGAAACTGCAGCAATTACTTTAATGCTTTTTTCTACACTTTTCCTCCACAGTGCTCTGAGTCTGATAAGAAATGCCACCTCTGGACAGCTGTGGATTTGGGCTTCTTCATTCTGATGGGGATTGTAGGAGGCCTTCTTGGAGCCACCTTTAACTGCCTGAACAAGAGACTTGCCAAGTACCGCATGCGCAACGTTCATCCCAAGCCAAAGCTGGTCAGGTATATGTGCTCTCTTGAGTTTGCACAGGGATCTCTGCTCCCATAGCAAAAGCATCAGTCTAGAAGTCCCTGTGAGTAGGATTGAAGGAAATCCCAGACTGGTTATTTTGAAAATCACAAAATGAAGCCTACACAGAATTTAAGAGTGAACACAGAAACCAAATATTCCAGTCTCTGTAATTTTTTGATGTTTTCAGTGATACAGAGATAATTGCAGTCCCTCTAATAAGGGCAGTGGAGGGACCTCTTTATAATAAAGGGTGAACAAACCATAGCTTTATCTCCATGCAGGATTTTTTTGCGTCCTTGTCCAAACTGAAGGAATAGCTGATCTCACTTTCATAAATCATGTTGGTTAATTAAATCCACAGTATCTGTGCTATTTAGAGAGGGATCTTCTATGTTATTCTGAAAGTAGCTGTTTGTTTGCTCTAGACATCTCCTAAACACAAAGCTCAGGTTTAAAAAGAAAAAGAAGTGTATTTCAGCAGTTAGAAAAGAGATAGGACTGGGCAGGGTGATGCACAGTCTCTCTATCTATCCTTTGACCCTGTAAAGATGTACAGAACATTGTTTCCATGTGAACAGCCTCATTACTGAACCCTGGGGCTTTTCATGTGTGACTGCTGTGTGTTCTCTGGGCAGAAATAGCTTCTTTTTGGGGCAAGCAATTAAAAAGGGGAGCTAAGGCAATCCCTGGGAACCAAGTCATAATTCAACTTGATTTGCTGTGTCCCTTGTTCTGATGCTAAGCTACAGTGACTGCTGCTTCTTGCAGCCTTATCAAAGTCATTTGAGAACTGGGAATAGGTTACAGTGCTGAGTGTGGCTTCAATGTATGGTTTGTGTTGTGTCTTTCAGAGTCTTGGAGAGCTTGCTTGTGTCACTGACCACCACCGTCACGGTCTTTGTAGCCTCCATGGTTCTGGGGGAATGCCGGCAGATGTCTTCCAGCAGGCACAGTGGCAATGACACCCTGAGCCTGCAGGTGAGAGATTCTTATGTGAAGATTTTATTCCCTGTCATATTGTTCACCCTGCAGAGAAGCACAGGCATGTAATGAGCTTTTGACAGCATGCAGTACATAACAGAACTGCAGTGAGAGCCCATGGAGGGCTGCAGGAGCTTAGGGTAATAATGAAAGCAACATTGTGCTTTTATAAAAAGCAACTCAGGCTCTGAGTCAAGGAGCCCATTGATGTTGCAGGCCCTATGTCTGCTATTGATGTTTGAACTTGCCAAAGCAAGGCTAACAGTAACAGAAGTGTTATTCCCATTCTGCCCAAAGGCTAATGGAGGAGACAGCGAATTCTAAAATTTTATTTGTGTCTTTTGTGTCCTGCATTAGGATATATCAGAGGATGTGAATTCAAGCATCAAAACTTTTTTTTGCCCAAATGAAACATACAATGACATGGCCACGCTCTTCTTCAACCCTCAAGAGTCAGCTATCCTGCAGCTTTTCCACCAGGACGGTGAGTACTTAGAAGAGACTGCCTCATTCCACACTTGAGCTTCAGAGCTTCATCTTACCTGAAACAACACCACAAGGCTAGGAGCATCTTCAGGCCTTCATGGTTCTGGAGGACTGCTAGTACAACTGGTGAAAGTCTCCTTTATGGGAAGAAAGGCCTGCTTTTCCTCTCTTTTCACTTACTCATTGTCTGTGTGTTTGGACTGGGAGGCTCAGTAGCAGTTGTGAGATGAGCCTGCTATGAGCTGAGGGGTAGATGGTGCAAGACTCTATCTTGGACAGACCTGTACCCCTTTAGTCATGATTCTTCTTGTGTTGCAGGTACTTTCAGCCCAGTCACCCTATCCCTGTTCTTCCTTCTCTATTTCTTACTCTCCTGCTGGACATATGGGATCTCTGTGCCCAGTGGTCTGTTTGTACCATCACTGCTTTGTGGGGCTGCCTTCGGACGCCTGGTCGCCAACCTCCTCAAAAGGTGCATCAAGTGTGCGTGTGAGGGATGTGCTGCAGGTGCACCATGAGCTCTCAGGCAGGTTTTTCTAATCTGAGGGCTCTGTGCTTTGCTCTAGCTACATTGGCCTGGATCACATCTACTCAGGAACCTTTGCACTGATCGGGGCAGCAGCATTCCTGGGAGGAGTGGTCCGCATGACCATCAGCCTGACTGTCATCCTCATCGAGTCCACCAACGAGATCACCTATGGGCTCCCCATAATGATCACCCTCATGGTGAGTGCAGGGCCTTAGCTCTGGCTTGCTGCAGATTGCTTGAACATGTGCTGGCCCTGAATCTTCGTTACTTCCAGGGCTGTCATAAGCCAAGAAGTCTTGGAACAACAACTCAGTAGACCTTGTGTTTGCCATGCAGGTAGCCAAGTGGACAGGAGACTTTTTCAACAAAGGCATCTATGACATCCATGTGAACTTGCGAGGAGTGCCTCTTCTGGAGTGGGAAACAGAGGTGGAAATGGATAAGTAAGGCTGCTCCTCATGGCCAGGCTGTGGGTTAGAGTTTGTGATGGGGATTCTTGCTCAGAAATGCTTTAATGCAGGAGGATGATGCTTCATCTCCAACGAACCTGGTTGCTCTGAGGAGCAATTGTGAGGGCTGCTGTGAAAGGACTTGTGCACCAGGCCTGCAGCAGGGAAGAGATGCTGAAGCCCTTTCTGAGGGGGTGGATGGATGTAAATCTGCAGGGTGCATTTGGGAGGTTCAGCAAGAACTTTGTGAAAACATTCCATTGGACTTCCCTTCTTGTGGAATGTCATCTTCTTCCCACCTGTTGTTTCTTCCCAGTAGTGTTTAGAAACATTATTATAAATTAGAACATTCTACCTTTCCTCTAGTGCATTACTGATACAATGTTTTGTTATAAAAAGAAAATAAATTTAAAAAATCAGATGTGCCATCACTGCTGATACCACAGTAAAGGTGAACATACAGGTAAAAAAGGAGCTATCAGAACTTAACTGCAGCAGATTCCTTCAGGATCTTGTTTAGGGACTGGTTTGTTTCCATGTTTGTTCATCACCAGCCTTCTGTCACTGTTGTGATGCATGCAGCAATCTTGGATTTCTGTTTCTTCAGACTACGAGCCAGTGACATCATGGAACCCAACTTGACCTACGTGTACCCACACACCCGGATCCAGTCCCTCGTTAGCATCCTGCGCACGACTGTCCATCATGCCTTCCCTGTGGTGACAGAGAATCGGGGCAATGAGAGGGAGTTCATGAAGGGAAATCAGCTGATAAGTAACAACATCAAATTCAAGGTAAAGGGTTGCTTGTTTGATAGGTTGAAGAGTAGAGAGCTTTGTTTTGCTGTAGTTATTTAGGCTTTTGGGCAGAATTCAGGTCAGAGATAAGCACCTACTGCAATACAAAATTTTTAAGAACTCCATTCCATTCTCTGGGTGATGGTAGAGACAAAAGAGTGGGGTGCATTCCTAAGAGGACAAAGTAATCTGTTTAACATAGACATGGAAACGTTTGGATTTGTTACTGAATTGCACAGTCCTATTGGCTGTTATTGCAAGTCCTGCAGCAGCAGTGGCTAATGAACATGTTATGTGGTGGCACAAAGCTATGACCTAATAGTTCATAGTCATTCTTGGATAATTGTTGACTTGCTTAGTGACTATGTGAAAATTTTGTATCCAGAAATCCAGCATCCTCACCCGAGCTGGAGAGCAGCGCAAGCGTAGCCAGTCCATGAAATCCTACCCTTCGAGTGAGCTGAGGAACATGTGTGATGAGCACATAGCAACAGAGGAGCCTCCTGAAAAGGAGGATCTGCTGCAACAGATGCTGGAGAGAAGGTGAGGTCCTGGTAGGCACAAATGTATGGAAACAGGGTTTCTCCATATGTTGAGATGTATTGTAGAGAGTGTTTCGTACAGTCTCTTTTGTTTCATATGTCAGTGGAGACAGTGCTGGTGTCCATGTTTTAGAAGTGATTTGTCAGGTCTGAGGAGCCAGTGCTGTGGCTCACACCTGTGACTAATCCCAGGCAAGTGGGTTGATTATGTCCAACTTCTTACATTTCCTTCAAACACCTATACAGACATATTTCCTGGAGAGGATGGAGTACGTGGGAAGATCTCTGTAGAAACCAATGTCCTCTTGTCTGCAAAAACGTGAGAGCTCTGGAAATCTCACTTAATCCCAGCTAATGACCTGGTGCCATGATACTGATCCCATGATTACTTTCTGGTGACTGGGCTGAGTCAGGCTTGCCTTGCTGTTACTTCCATGCAGAAGCACAGTCTAGTGGATAATTTCCTAAGTCAGTGATAGTGACTTTCATGAATGGCAGCATCCTGACCCTGACATTTTGCCAGATGCTTCAGCTTTTATTAGAATCTGAGTAATTTGGCCCTGAAAATTGCTTTAATAGCAAATGATTTGAAATTGAGTTAGGAGACTGTCCTGTTCTGCTGCTCTGACCACTTAATGGCTCTTGACCCTTCTCTCCTATTTTTTTTTTGTGGATTGAAGACTTGCTTGTCCCTACCAAGAGTCCCTGAAATGTTCAGGAGAAAGCTGCAAAGAGCTGAAATAGCTGCTCTTTTGGGAGTTGGGGTATGTGAAGCTTGTAACACATGGTGTTTAATCCATCACAGATACACTCCTTACCCCAACCTGTACCCTGACCAGTCTCCCAGTGAGGAGTGGACCATGGAGGAACGCTTCAGACCTTTGACCTTCCATGGCTTGATCTTGCGCTCACAGCTGGTCACCCTTCTTGACCGGGGGGTTTGCTACTCCGAGAGCCAGTCGGTGAGTCTTCCTCTTCAGGAATTGCAGCAGAGACATCCCTGTCTTCTCAGCTGAGGGAACAATATTCATGGGCTGCCAAAAAGAATATATCTAGTTTTACACTTTAAGGAATGCATGTCTGTTCTAAAAGTTGCAGACAGGTAATGTGAATTCACTCTTGCAGCTCTTAGCGTAAAGGAAGTTGAAAATATCCCTAGGGAAAGGACAGCCAGTGTTGAAAAAGTAATCCAGCAGACTCATTTGTTTCATGAAGATACAAAGAATATAAGATATGAATCTATGGCATAAAGATATGCAGAACTGGAGAATAGAGGGCAGATATTAAATGCAAACAGAGCAGCCAGCAGTATATACTGTGTGTTTTACTGCTGTGTGAAGAGGTCTTAGCAGAACAATGTCAGCTGTGTCACTGAGATCAGTGAGAGTATCTGAGGCCCAGCTCCCACAAGGCTGGTTTCTGCTGCCCTCCAGTGTCGAGTGTAGATTTGTCAGAGGTTGGGGAGCAGGTCCATTCTCTATCAGCTAAAAGTCTGCATAGGTTTGGGTAACAGCACTTCTGGAGAAGGTGGATGTGGGTGTGGGAGGAGGAGATCTGGGGAAGCAATTAGGGAGCGTGGTTTGCTGTGCTGCTTGCATTGTCTGGAATGGTGACACATGAGTTCATTGGGGTTTCTTTCAATTGCAGAGTGCAAGTCAGCCCCGTCTGTCCCACGCAGAGATGTCAGAGGATTATCCCCGCTATCCAGATATCCATGATCTGGACCTCACATTGCTGAACCCTCGTATGATAGTGGTAAGATATGCACTGCAGTGTGACAGTGTCTTCTAATACATATTTACAACTACAAACATTGAGAGCATGTTTGATACACTCTTTGGTGCAGTGACCAACATCCTGTGCTCCTCAAGCACTCAGCCTTCTCTGCATGTGGAAATCCTCTGCTATGAGGTAACAGTGTCCATTTGTGCTTTACTTCTAAAATAAGGTGTTGCCTGTCCAATGCTTCTCAACAAACCAAACCAAATTAGTGTCATATTAGTGCAGAAATAGAAGATGACCACAGTCAAATACTCTGTCCAGGCATCAGTGCTGTGGAGGACTTGTAGGAGTTGCTTGTTAATGATTCCCAGAAACAGTGAAAATGCCTCTGGTAAATAACATGATGGTTTTTCTTTCTTAGGATGTCACCCCATACATGAACCCATCACCCTTTACTGTCTCTCCAAATACTCATGTGTCACAAGTCTTCAACCTGTTCAGGACAATGGGACTCAGGCATTTACCAGTTGTGAATGCAGTTGGAGAGGTGAGTCCTTGTCTTGTCTTCGCAGAGCAAGGAAGCCACAGTATTTGTGCAACGTTTTCCATCTTTGGGACAATTCAAATCTTTTCTAACATCAAACAGAAATGCTTTAAAGAGATCAGAATGTAATTTTTTTAGGGCCATGAAGGCTTGATTACTGTGACTGTTGCCATCTTTTGTGTCCTAGCCTGCTTCCCCTTTACCTGCAAAGAGCAGGACGTGCATCTCTCCTGTCTCAGAAGCTCTGTGTGGGACAGAAGCTGTCCCATTTTCATATCTGTTGAGAGGCCTTGAACTCATCAGAAGTTACTAATTTGCCTTTCCTTTCACAGCTTTATTCAAAGCCAGGAGCAAAATTTCCTGTATGTTGGGGCAAGAAGTTTTTCTGTAGGAAGGGAGTTGTATTCTGTTCCTACTCAAAGGAGCAGCAAAGCAAAGCAGTGTTTAAATGGTTTGTGCTTGGCTCACTGTCCTTGTCTCTGCCATCTACAATGCTCAGGAACAGTCAGTAGATGTCAGCAACCTCCTATAACCACAATGAGGAACTGTTTCCCTTAAGCCTGACCTGGTCTGTGTAAGGCAGCACTGCTTTTTCTGCCTCAGGGTTCCCCATAGTTACTCTGCAAGGCCTGTGAGTTGCAAACAGGAGATGTTGGCTTGTCCCATTTTAGTACAATATGCTCTTGCAGTACTAGAGAACAGCCTAGTTCTAAAATCTATCCATGTGTAAAATCAGTGGGGTGTTTCATCAGCTGAAACAAGTGGTTTGACTGCATCCACAGCAGGCTGGGAGAGGGTCCCTTTTGACATCTGCCAGTGTGCAGTCACCTCTTAGCTAGAATTGGCCTTTAGAGCTTCCTTGAATGTATCTGATAGGAGCTATCTGAAGTCATGCCATGTGGAATACGAGAAATGTCTTGAATGAAGCCCTAAAAGACAGCTTTGTTATTTCCAACTGCAGTTTTCACTTCCTGAAGGATTTTACATCCTTATGCCATCTGACATGGAAATGATTTCCCTTCCTGCTGGTGCCAGACACCATAACAGTGGTTACACTGTTTGGGTGTAGTTAAATCAACATCCTTGCCTGGAGAGTAAATGTTGGGAGAGGGGAGGGACTTTGTTTCTGTGAATTTCAACTTGAATCCACTTTAACTCAGCATTGGTCAAGAACTGCTTTCAGGTTTCCTCCTTTTGGGGTGTTGAAAAGAACGACCACTTCATTATGGATGTCTCTTAGTGATGCATCTCTGATATTGACTTTTATCTTTTCTTCCTCTTTTCTTCCTGTTTAAGGTTGTTGGGATAATCACTCGGCACAACCTGACCCATGAATTCCTGCAGGCAAGACTGAGACAGCACTATCAGACCATTTGATGCCCCTGCCCCTCTGTCAGTGTGGCTTCCTCCCTCCTCCAAGCCTGCACACACGCTCGCATTCTGCTTGGGCCGCACCAGGCCCAGGACTCGCCGTTCGGCTTCTCACATGCATATCAAGCCTGGGGAACTGGAAAACATCTTGCTTGCCAGAGAATTAGAGGAGCTGCCTGAGCCCAGAGCTGTTGATTG
Source organism: Parus major (assembly GCF_001522545.3). Classification (NCBI taxonomy): domain Eukaryota; kingdom Metazoa; phylum Chordata; class Aves; order Passeriformes; family Paridae; genus Parus; species Parus major. Next base: position 2,605,012 of record NC_031789.1, read on the forward strand.
GCCTCAGGCACATGGTTTGACAACTCTTGATCCAGGTGTTTTCTTCCCCTGTCCCCCAGTTATCTCCTTCCATCAGATGTTGTCCTGACACTGCGTGTTCTGCCGTTTTGTTTTGGGCTTTTCTGGAGAGTTGGAAAAAAGAACCATTTCCCTCCACTGCCCTTACTCTGGGCAAAGAACTGCAGCATCTTTCCCTTCCTCCTGTATGTCTCCCTTTTCCTCTTCCTCCCTTGTTCCTGCAACTGTTGCCTTATTTGTGTGAGAAGGCGGTTGCTGTCACCGCTGAGAGGAGATACTGAAGTTTGCAGATATCAAGTAGCTGCTCTGGAGGGTGGTTTCTTGCAAAAGCAGTATTTAAAAATCCAGCATTTTGGAAATACACCTGTCTTTGCAAGACAGGCATACTTCTTTTCTATATATATATCCTTTGCCCATGTTTTCTCACTCTGGATTCATTAATTTCTGTCCTTCTTTCATGAGGAAGTGTTTCTTCTGTGATGTTTTTGACAGCAGATGACTTTTGAGAGCAGCTCAGCAGATTTGGAGTTCAAAATGGTTACATTTCAGTTACTGTTTTGGTTTATAAATGTTTAATACATTTGCAAAGCATCTCAGAGAAAGGGATATCTCTTTCCTGTTAGCTGTTGATATTTCCCTGTAGGAGACTGTTCTGAGATGCTTGGTGGCACTCCACTTTGACATTCCTGCATTTCTTGGCATTTGTAGGCACTTTGTCCTTGCACTGCTCAAACAGTGAGAGCCTGGTGCACCTTTCCAGCTGGAGTCAGAGACCAGGGAACTCCACATCCTGAGAGCATGGAGAAGTGTTGCTGGAGGCAAATAGAACTGACAGTCTCTGGGCTTGGTTGAGTTATCTCTGTGTCATGAAGGAACTGCTGTAGTTTCAGGCTGCCATAAGGAGGGATACTTAGTGCTGGTGACTAAGGCAGGATCTCCTACAGGTGATAAGTGGGGCTGTCTGTGCTCTAAAAATGTTTGGGATAATGTTTGCAACCCATAAGGGTAAAATCAGCACTTAGGAACCAGTTGGAGCCAGTTCAGTGCTTTAGCAGGTACCATCCTGGCCAGCACCTGTATTGTTCCAGCAGGTACCTGCCCTCCTGAGTTCTGTGTGCAGATAACCCTCAGTGGGAAGCCAGTGCTGTGCCTCAGGGACTGCAGAGCTGATTGGCTTGATAAAGCACAGAGCATTCTCTCAGCCAAGATCCTGGGACAAGTTACATGGGGAATGTATTCCAGAAAAGCTTCTACTTCAGCCTCTGAGCCATCCAGTTAACCTGTTGTCTGCCATAAGGAGCTGCTTAGGTGGGAATTGGGACAGAAGAAAGGCAATTGTTGATTTTCTCTGTTTCCTTAGAGAATAGGAGTTGGCATCAGCTACTACTCTTGATTTGTGAGTTCTTTCCCTTTAAGTAGAGTAAGGATGTTTGTTCTGTCAGGATAGTCTCTGCAGGTGTTGTCTAAAATGCCTTTTCCCTGAGCTCTGGTCTTACACTGAGCTATCCCAGGAACCTTCCAGCACCCATTTGCACTCCCTGAAGTTGGACTCTACATTTGAAATATGCTTATGTTAGGCTACCTTTCATTCAAAAGATTTGTGCTCCTGAGTAGTTACGAATCGTAGCAATCCTGTGGGATTTTGTGGGATTTCAGATCACTCATGTGGAATTGGCAATCCTGTACTGTTAGAGCACCTGTCAAGAATGCCCTGTGTCCCCCCATGACAAATGTTTTTCCTCTTGCTCATGTTGAGTGTGTGTGGAAGGGAGGGATCCTCTTCCTGCACATGAATAAGGCTCCTTAGGTTGTTTGCCATGAGCTGGTCCTGTTTTATTTCTTTACACAAGCAGCAGGGTATTTTGCTGCAGGATGTCTTTGCTGCTGAGGCTAGAGTTGGTCAATTCACACAAGTCAGGCTGGAGAATCTTGTTGAGGTTTTTCTGGGCACCAGATGCTTCCCCAAGTACCTGTTGGCAGCACTGTCTGCCCTGCCTGGGCATCTTATTCAAATGTTTCAGCTGGAAAACACACCCTTTCATTCTTTCAGTAAAGAAATTTTCAGTGAGGATGGTGGGTGACCCTGTCAGCTGCTTTAAAGGGAAATCTCAGTGTCCAGTTACTATTCTGTAGCCTGCAGAAGAGGAATTTCAAGTTCAGCTGACATTTGGAGATTCAGCATTTCTCTTCTGATGAGGACTGATGCCAAGGAGCTTGTGTTGAATCAGTCTTTTTCTCACACTTCAGTTACTTAATTCCCTTCTTACAACACACTACTTCTACCCTGGCTGTAGTTGCTTAGTGATTTATCAAGAAACTTACTCTAACATAGGTGCCTGTAACATTTTAACAGAGCAACACTAAGGGAAAGATAACCCAGAACTGGGTTTGTTCTGATGGCAAGGTTAGGGGCTTAGTCTGGGGCCTTCTCCCTTGCCTCGTGGTTTCCTGTGCAGTGTTAATTATGCAGTTTTGAATTATTATTTACTATTATTAATTACTGTGAACCATTCCAGTGGTAGCAACTTACCTTTCCATTTGTGGTTTTTTTTTTGCACTGTTTTTTGTTATGAAATGATGTAAGCTAATTCCATGGTGTGTGTATATAAATTGTATTTTTTTTAAATTTGTATGAATATATTTTTATTTGAACTATGGCACTTGGGAAGTATTCATGTAGCTGTAACATGTCTGAGAGTAAAATGTTTGTGTGTCTCCTTCAGCACTTTCAAGGCCTTTTGATGTTTCTAGTATTGTTTTATTTTTGCCCTTTATGATAATAAAACTAGTAGAACATGGCAACATCCAAGAGAATGATTTGAAGTAGTTGAGTAGCTGCTGTTTGTGAGTTGTGTGGATCTAACAGTTTGTGCAGAAGGTGCCCTGAGCCAGGCAGAGGAATGGCTGTGATCCATTAGGTTGTGACCACTGGAGTTCCACATTCTCACAGCAGCTGTTTCAAAGGAGGGAATTGCCATGTTTGATAAGGAGATAAACTGTGCACATTGTGCTGCTTTTCTTACCTGGGAACTCACCTTCCTCCCAGTAAGTTTATGAAAGAGGTTTAGACTACAGTGTGGCACCTCTTGTTTTACCTCTCCAGGATGTGAAATATCTTAATTCCATCTTTAATGTTTATTTAATTTGTGGCTCTCTTTCCTGCTGTGTCCTGCTGTCTGCCTTACAGAAAAGAATTTGTGACAATTTTTGAGTTTTCATCACATGCTTACAGGCAAAAAATACAAGTCTTTGAGCACTGGAGAAATAATCTGACCCAAAAAGCTCGCTGCCTTTCCATGTTTCTGTGCATCAGGGGGCTGTGTTTGCACAGGATGCACTTGGTAGCTTTCTGAGGCTCTGTAACACAGAGTTAGCCAGCAGCTTGTCTGCCTCCTGCCCTCTGGCTCTCCCTTGGTGGGTATCTCATGCCAGGGAAAGCCTGAGTTAGGTAAAACCATCTCTTGGGAGGGAATGGCAGAAAATCTGATTTGAGGAGCTGAAGAAGTGCCACAGTGGTCTTAACTAAGCAAGGAATAGGAGGGATACCCCAGCAGGGTTAGGAAGGAGTCATCAGGAGAAAGGGCTGGGGGAACTGCTGAAGCTCTGTGCTGCCTTTGGTCATAAATGCAGCAGCACAGGAGGGAATGGGAGAGGTTTATAGACTTGTTGAGTCCAACCACGTGTCATTGTCCCTGTAATGACACACTGGGGCCCTAGCAGAAAAAAATTATTGGTATCCAGTGAGATTATTATTATTTTTTAAATTTTTGCTTTGCTAGCAGGATACAAGCTGCCTCTTCAGTGTGTGTGCATCCTCACAGGCATGTGCATTCCCAGTTGTGATCATGCAGCAAGGTGCTGGAAGGAACAGAGGATGGCTGCCCAGAGCTTTGGCTGTTGCAGGGGTGGAAGGAGAGAGTGAAGCTGCTCTTCTTGTCCAGGGTGCTGAAGGGCTTTTCAGTGGCAGTGGGACACACTCAGCCTCCTCTACATCCACTGCTCAAATGCAGTCTGAAAAGGATTCCTGGGAGCTGGGATGAGACATCAGTGAGCTCCACTGCTGTCTGGGAAGGAAGGGGAGCCAGTCAGTGAGGTCTGGAGATTGAGATCATGGTTTAAAAGTGAGCAGGATGACCCTTTCTCCAGGCTGCTTCAATTCCTGTATGGACTATGTATGGTTTAACACACATCTTACTGATCCTCTAAGCATTTTGGAGCTGAGACTGGAACCCCTATATACAGTTTCAGTAGAAAACAATACTGTGTTGAAAACTTACGACAAACAGATCAGACATGACAACTCTGAGACCTTTGTTGACTCCCCCAGCAGCTTTTTGTTGCCTGTATCAGCAGAGAGAATATCTCTCTGGGATGGCTGAATTAACACACCAGTTTTATCTTTCCTTTCTATCCTCCCAATTCCCAGCATGACTGGCCTGACTCTAGCTGCCTTCTGTTTTCATAAACTTCTCCTCCTCCCCACTCTGCTCTTTAAGTACAGGATTGTGCTGGTTTTCCAAGAGAGCAGTCAGGAGAAATTCTTACAAATCTTCCTTCCTTCCCACATAAAAGTGCAGGACACACTTATCAAGCAGATGTCAATCAGCAAAGGCCTTTGGGGGCCAAGATTCAGGGGAAGTAAATCAAGCAAGCTGGCTGCAGCCAGATTGGGATGTGACCTGGCACAGCTCCACGTCTCCCTGCAGCACTGGAGGATGTGTGCCCTGGACTTCACACAGGATTTCTTAGAGAAACCCAGCAGTGCTGACAGCTCCTCTTGGCAATCTTGCCTCCCAACTTGGATTCCAGTGGAAGCATTTGGTTTAGTGAGAGGCTGGATAGGGATAGTGCAGTGTCTGAGGAGGCAAAGAAATCATTAAATCTAATTTGCAAATATACCCCATACCAAGCAGACCCCTATTCCAAACAAGGCTCATGCCTTACAGAGTGCATGGAGCACACTAATGGAATTACTGTTTCAGAAACCAAAGCAAAGCAAGCTGCTGAATTATGCAGGGCCCATCATGGGTACTGTTAGGAAGTTAGAATGAAGTCTGGCAGGGCAGGAGGTGGCAAATGTCACTGTGGAGGGTGTTAGCCTGGTCTGTCCCTGGTCCTACAGGGATATTTCTTCATTTACATGATGGCTGTTCCCAGGATTGTTCCCTGCTCTCTCTGATCCAGCTCTCATAGCAACAGTGGCAACTTTTTTTCATCCTTAGGGGTGATGTTTGCCTGTAGAGCTGATCTCTGTCCAGTTTCTCCCATTCAGCTTTTCCCAGTGCTTACTCCTGAGCGCAGCACTATTCTGACCTGGCTGTGAGATTTCCCTGAGGGTGCTTTACAGCTCGGTGTGTGTATGGGAGTAGCAGTAAAAATCCAGTCAGAAATGCTTTTTTCCTCGATTGCTTACCCTCAATTAGGTTCTCCCAGACCTCAGGGTCTATTAACATACTGTCTGCAAGCCAATACAGACTTGTTCCACCAGGAACTGGCTTGCTGTTAATACTGGACCCACCTGGCTTTAGGTCAGGCTGCATTATTGCCTCTTCTTGCCATTTTTAGCACATTCCACTGAACTAATCAGTGTTTTGTGCCTTGAGGGGCTGACAGGGAGGGACAATTTACAGTGTCTGTGCAAGTTGTGCTTGACTGGGTAAAATTCAGCTCCAGCAAGAGCTATTGTTAGTTATTGTTATTGTACATGAATTGTTTCTACTTTCAGCAGCACAGGGGAAGTCAGGCTGTTTCCCACTGCTGGTGTGGAGGGATCCATCTGCATGTTCCCATCGTGCTGCAGTGGGTGTGTTTGGAAAGCCTTTTTTAGAAGACAAAGCTCCATTGTCCCCACAAGGGCTCCCCAAAGGCTGACTTCACACCCCCTTGATCTGTGAAATTGCTTAAATGCAAAGTCACTGTAGCTTTCACTGCAGAGATTTCCCATGGATACTGCTGAGAATCTTAACCTGGGTATTTATTTATTTTTCTTTCAGGGAAATCTGTGTGGACACTATTCCACAAAGTATTTTATCTGTAGCTGGTGCTGCTGGAAGGAGAGGATTTATATGACACTGTGGTTTCCTGTTGGAGTGCAGCAAAATTATTCCCTCAGATTGGACTTCTGCCCTTCTTCCCTAGGAAAGAATCCCAAGGCCCAGTGTGGAGAGGAGCACACAGATCCCTCTTGGAGCCCATGTCAGCAGTACAGGCAGTGACTGGGAGGGTGTCAGAAATGTGATGTGTGACATGAGCCCCAGTTAAGTGTTGCAGCAGCCTTAGCTGTGACTGGCCCTGTGCAGGAGGAGTGTGCTCTTGAGTTTACCCTTTCCCTGGAGCTGTGGTGCCTGAGAGCTGTTGTCAGCAGCTCTGGAACACCCCTTCCATACCTTATCCTCACCAGGTAGCATTTCTGTCCCCAGGTGCATTTGCATAAGCAGAGTCAGAATTGGACTGTCCCAGCTGAGTCTGGCCTGGTGCTGCCTTCTTAAGCCCTGAACAAGCTTCTCAGGGTACTCAGGTACATGGGAATGAGACTGGGAATGCCCTGAGATTCTGGGAATGAGGCTCATGAGGTGCTCAAAATAACACAGTCCCTAGCAGTACGTGCAGTCACTCACAGGACAGTTGTGTTGAGCCAGGCTCGATGCCATTGCCAGGGCTCACATGGGGATCCAAGCCCTTTGTTCCTTGGGATGCTGACTGAATGTGTTTTTGGCAATATTACCCTCTTTGGTGGGCTACTAGAATATGTTTTGGGTCAAATTCAGCTCCTAGGTGTGAAATCTAGCAACTAAGGTTAAATAAATCTCAATGAGACTTCTAGTGTTGCCGTTAGCTGTGTTAGAAGAGCTTTGTGAGGAGCCATTCCCAGAAAGTGATAAATGTTCTGTACAAGCTGCAGTGTAGTTAAGTGATCCCACCTGCCCTCTCATGAGGAACATCATGATAATATTCAAACCCTTTGAGGAACCTTCAAGAAATTCTGGGAATCAGCATCTCAGCCAGGTGCAGAGTGAGACAAGACACAGTTAATGATGTATCTTTCTGTTGATGCTCGTAACCTTTATTTGGTCACTGCTAGAAAACAGATACAATTAATTCCCTTTCCTCCCTCTGGATATTTTAAACTTGTGGAGTGTTATGATTTCATTTATTTCTTTTCATGTAACTTTAGCTTACATGAAGCATTTGTGGCAGTTCCCCTGACTGAATAATCTAAATCAGCAAAAGGACTCTCTTATTACTGAAACCCTGTCTATAGGAGGACTTGTGATGATCTTTTAATGTTGTTTTTTTTCCCCCTGCTAACCTATTAGCATTTTACTGCAGAGGAAAAGCCTCTAGTCAAAAACTCATTTTCATTTTTACCAAGTTGATGCTTTCTCTGTCTCATGTAAGATCCAGGCTTGTGGGTACCAGAATATCAAGAAAATTTAAGATTTTTAACTTTAGGCAAACACAAGATAATTTAATGCAACAGACAGGAGAGAGGTCCAGCACAGATGTCTAATGTGTTAGTTTTATTTAAAGATGGTCTGTCAGTGCTAGAGTAAGAAATGTTCTTTAAAAAAACATCAAATAAATAAATAAATAAATAAATAAAAATAGGAATAACTTTCTGTTGAGGAGCTTAGAAAGCATCTGGCTTTCATCTTGGGAGGAAGGGGTGCTGTAAAGCATTCTTCAGAGCAGGGAAATAGGGAGGTTGATCCTAATTTCTCCGGGAACCTGCAAACCAAACATGAAATAAATGTTGTTAGAATCTGTTTTTTGTCTTGGTGCATGTCACCATTGTCAGCAGTGCTTTTGAAAATCCAGCACTAGCTTAAATACTGGGCTCAAATTAATTCCATTCTCAAACTGTGTCTTTCTAAAGATTTAAATGAGAAGCTGCTCCCTCCCTGTCCCATGGCACAGACACAGTCTGTGCTATTCAGGGAAGTGGCTTAGACAGGACTTACCATTGCAACCCATCCCACTCAGGGAGCCAATCCTATCAATCCTCCTCCCAAAACAGCCAGAATCTCTCATCATCCTGGGCATCTGCAGCCCCCTCAGTCTCTTGAGGAAGGGGTTCCTGTAGGACAGAGGGGTGTTGGGTGCGATCCTGGCTTCAGCCTTCTGGTTGTCACTGTCATCAGTGAGTTCTGACAGGATCTCCTCCTGGGTTTTGGGCTCTTGCAGGTCAGGGTTGGACTCCAGGGCTTCAATCATTGCAAACTTATCCTCCAGTCTTTCCAGCAGAGCCTGCAAGAGAAGAATTAAATTAATGAAACTCCTTGTTTTGTGGTCATTTGCTAGCTCTTCCAGTGATTCTGTTCTGCATTTATTGATAGCCCATCCTAGGGACTGACAGGTTGAATCCTGGCCTTATTGCTGGTGTTTGGGTTCTGTCCTCTGCATTATATTTCCCTGTTCACAGTAATTCCATCTATGGGAAGATACAGCTTCACCCTGTGAACTGAGTGAAGCTGCTTGCCACCATGTGTGTTTACTGGCAAGGTTAGAAGATATCTTGGCACAGGAGAAGATGCAAGATGTGGGTTGCACAGGGAAATACCACTCAGCCACCCATGGTACAGTCTGAGAGAACCTCTAACCACACACCTGCTCCCACGTTCCCAGAAGTTGCTGATTTGTCACCCCTGGCTATTTCAATGCACATCACTTGGAGAAGCTCTTGGTGTTTTCACTAATCTCTGCCCCAGGGATTGCAGGACTACTCCTTAAAAGTAACTGAAAATACCTGTATGGTAAAATCATGTGTGATTGCTTCCTGGGTACCATTTGTAATTTGTAAAGCTTTGTGTCAGATAACCTCCTCAAGGGCAGCTCTAATTCCCAATTAGAGGAATGTCATTTCCCATCTCTAGAGTATGAATAGAGAGGAATGAACCTTATGGCTTGCCTGACAGTGAGTGCATTTGGAAGCCACTCTTCCTGGCTGCTGAAAACAGCCCAGAGGCAGCTTCAGGTGTCCTTATTAGCTCAGGGATTTTGTTCTTAGGGCCTGAGAACAGCTTTGAGAAGCTGGGCACTGGTACCAGCCCAAGGAAAGGTTTGAGCTTTCAGATCCCATCAGAGTCTCAAGTTTGTACTGTGCTGTAACAATGGATTTCCTTTATAATTTATTAAAATTCTTAGCTGGTAACTTTATAGCTCTGGAAGCTTTTCTGGACGAGCCACACTAAATGATTGTTATTCCTCTAGTAATATTTCTAAAAGTTTGTCTTTGGGTGCTCCACTTTGCCTCCTCATCATCCATACACAACCAGATCTCTCAAATTCACAAAGCTAGAGCCACATGGCTGCCCTGTGGAGCAGGGATAGACAGACAGCAGGACAGACAGGACCCCACCTCAAAGTTTTCTATTTGTTCTTATGGGGCTACTCTGATGATTTTTTCCTTCCCTAGAACTTTTGTTCCTAGGAAGATGTATCTTTAAAAGAAAAATAACTGAAATGCCAAAGCAGATATCCTACAACATCCCAATTTTGCTTCCCACTGCTGTCCAGGAGCTCAGATGAACCCAACAAGGGAAGATATTTCCCTACAGAGCTTCTCTGAACCCCTTTGTAGAGCTGAGGCTTTGTCCCCTGGCATGTGATGGCTTTGTGGTTACTGCAGTCCAGCCATGCAAAAGGAGGGCAAAGCACCAGCTCACACTCCAAAAGCACACCTCACACCCCAAAAGTTTAAGATGAGAGTGCTCACCTCCATGCTGGCCAGTTCTTTGGCAGGGCTGAGGCTGTAGATAGGGTTGGCTCTGCTGGGCTGGAGCTGGATGAGCAGCAGCAAGAGGAAGCCATAGAAAAATGAGCCTTTAGTGTCCATGGCGCTGACTTGGTTGGGAATGGGGAAGTTCAAGCTGTTTCTTCTGAGATGTCCCTTCAAGTCTCTCTCTTCCTTGTCCTGTTGTCTGTCTCCTGAAGCTTGTCTTTTATACTCTTTGGGTGATCCCTCCTTCCTAGGTTATCAGTGGGTTTATCTTGGGCACATTCCAGTCCCACTGCAGGCATGCAGCTCTGTCAAGGGAAGATTCCCTTTATTAGCTGTCATTAGGCAGCAGCTGCTGTTGCTGAGGAATGTATGTCACAAGTCAGTGATTTCATGTCACTCCCCCTCCTCTTGATACCAGGAGCTGTGATTACATAGTCCAGTTGGAAATTCTTAGCAATTCTCTTTCAAGAGACCCCTATGGTCAGATTTACAGAGATGGAAAACAATCCCAAAACTCCTCTAAACTTTGCTCAGTTAGAGGATTTCCATAAGGAAATTGCCTTTTAGAGGGGAAACAACAGGCTTTCAGATGAGTATTTGTTGAAGAGTCAAGAATGAAGATAAATTGACTTTCAGGACGTGCTTTCCTTCTATATATGGAATACGCGCGGCCACCGCACGCCACGGAGGGTGCTGAAAATCCCAGATTTTTTTCCCATTGCTGCTGAGGTGATATCACCACTGAGATTTTGTGTTTTACCAACAAGGGCAGCACCTCAATCTGCACCTCAGTTCACTCTGGCTGTGGGGAGAGCGAGTGCCTCCAGCCCTCCGCGACAACGGCGTCGGCACCGCTAAAAAGCGTTAATGTTTATTAACAGCCAAACATTTAAATAATGGGATTTCTTTAAGAATTGATGGTAAGGCTTGACCCTGCATCAATAAAATTTAAAGAACAGTCAGATTCAGCAATAATCTTCTTTTACAAGAAACTTGTTTGATGAGAATTTAAATAAATAGCTTTTGGTGTTATTCAGAAAGGTATCAGAATTTTTCCCAAAGAAAGAGTGGGTGAATTTGTGTGTATGTGTGTTTTGTGAGGAGTTAAAACAAAATCTTTAATTTAATCTATCAAAAACAAAAAGTATTTATTTGTTTTGTTACATGCTGAATGTCTTAAAATTAGCTAGCAACTGCCTATTCTTAAATAAGAAATTACAAAAGTACAGAAATGCTTCAAATTTCTCTTCCACTGTTGTCTTTGTACTTATAGTATAACTAAAAATTGATCTTTTTACAGAAATGCAAGAGTTATAAATCATGAAGCAATGACTTTTTTTTACATTTTCCTAATGTTTCTTGTTATTTTAAATTGAAACAACAACAAATGTATGAGTAAGTTGAATGTCAGTCTAGTAATAATTTGTTGATTTTATATGAATATAGATTTTAGAAGAATATCCTGAGTACACTTTCAAAATAATAATAATAATAATAGAATGATAAAATATTTCCCATGTCTTCAATGTCTTAACATGGTGTTTATGTACAAACATGTGCACATACTGTTCACATGATCAGCTACCAAAATTATACTAGAAAGGACATTCTCAAGGTTGTGAAGTCACACTCAAATGCTACTTTTGCTATTTTTTCCTAATACATCCCAAAGTCAGCCCAACTCTGCATTTGTTCTGATGAAGCATTTTATTATAAGAGCTCTATTTTTCCTCAATGTTTTTCTTTTCAGAATATGGAGGCAATACTAGTTTTTTCCTATTATTATGCGCTCCAACACTTTCCTATTTTAAAAAATAGCTAAGATCCTGATAGCTTCATTTTTAAAATTAACAATCTGTGCTGCAGTGTCTGTATAATTTGTTAATTAGTTACAAGTATTCTCTTCCTGCTGCTCTTGTTGTGTGTATGTTTGTGCCAAGGTGTTAGTTTGTTTTGTAAACTGCAAAAATGGGAGAAGATAAACCAGAATTAGTCATTGATTTTGAGTGTCCAATTTAAGATAATTAGAATCTGTTATTGTTGTATTTCTTGTTTCTTTCCTTTCACACCCCCCTACACACTAAGTATTCTCTACTGCTCTCTCTGTACAAAAATATTTGTAGCTTGCTCTGAGTTTTCCTTTGTGTCTGTTTTTTGGGCTTTTTTTGTACAGCAGCCCCTGGAGCACAAACTCCAGCAGCAAGAAATGTGAGAAATACAATATTAAAATCTCAGATGTGAAATATTTTGCTTTGAGTGACCTGTCCCTGTGAAACAATCTAATTTCCCACGAAATTAAGTTGGACCCTGAGATTGTATTTTCTTTACTGCTTCATTCATTTTCATCTTCTGTCTTCCATGGCAGATAAATAAGGTGCAGCAGCGTGACTTCAGCCTCAACAATACTTTTCTAAGACAGGAAGTTTTGTGCTGTATTCCATGTACAATGCAGTCAAGTGTAGAGATGGGATTAAATGACTGCCCAGCACAGCAGCAGCTGTATTTTCACAGCCAAATTCTGCCCTTGATTATCCATCTTACAGTTCTGCTAAAGCAGAAATGTCAGAACTCAGCTCATCATTGTTAAAGCTATAAAAGTCACTTGTTTATCTCAGTGTTATCACCTTGGTAAATTAATATGAACTTTAGGCTTTATAGCCCAGTAGTGGAGAGTCAAGATCCAGGTGTTGTCCATGTTCAGCTGGGCATTTCCCTAATAAAATGTCTGCCTTGACAGGGCAGCAGGGTCTTCTAAAAAGCTTACTGTGACTGGTTTTAGGGTTGGGAATCTGTCCTATTTCCCCTTTCCCAGGGGATGGGAGGTGTGGTGACATGAGGCTGTGTTAGAGCAGCTCTGGATGCTCAGATCAGAGAGGGAGAGCACCAAGGGTTCTGCTGGCAGCCCATGTGTGGATCCTGTGATGATGATGGACAGAGCTCAGCTGAGGTGACATTGTCCCTTCCCCTGCAAGATGATTCTGTGTCCTTGTTTTTCAGCCCTGTAAGGCTAAGGACCACAAAGCTGGGGGCTGGCACCATGTGGGTTCCATCTGCTGATGGATGGACCTGCCCCAGGTGCTGCCCTGACCTGCTGCACATCCTGCCCGTGGTGTCTGTTCTCCTACTGCCATTCTGAGCTGGAGAGTGTGAGCTGCTTGTACACAGCCTCCTGCTCTGAGGAAGAGGCTGCAATTGGATTCCTTTCATCTCCCGGTGACCAAACTTTCGATAAAACTATGCCACATCCCACCCAGACTCTCCCTGCATGTTAGTTAGGTTGAGAAGGAAATTAATAGATGAGGCCATCAGACAAGAATCAAAACACAAATATAAAAATGTATGGAGTGGCCATCCTGCAATGAAGTGCTGCCTCATTTCTCATTTTTTCCAAGGGGATAAATTAATTTTCATCCTGAACACGGATTGTTTCTCCCGGTGATCGTGATACATTATTTTTGAGCTGCGGCTGTCCCTTCCTTTGCTGAGTGCAGGCTGCAGGGAGCCCCGGGCAGGCTCTCGGGGCGATTGGCGTCTGTCCCGGGTGCTGAAGCCCTCGCACCCCTTCTCCTGCAGCGGCAGCGCTGCCAGGTGTATTTTTAAAGCCATGGAGCCCCTCTGCCTTTAGAAATCCCCCTGTGCCAAGCCTGGCACTGATGCGGCTCAGCCCACGGTACAGCGGCGTGTGTAGGACACTACCTGGAATTAACCCCTGTCCTCCGGGGAGGATTCCCTGGTGGCAGCAGTGAAGCCATCGGGAAAGGCATGGCTTTCTCACTGCCACGGTCCCATTTCAGGGGCACTGACAGTCCTGGAAAGATGCAACCAGCATCCTTGCTGCAGCTGCGACCCTCCAGCAAAAGGCTTTCCAGAGCGGGTGGGATGTTCTAGGCAGAGTCAGGATGGAGCCCTTAAAGCAGAGGGAGACGAGCGCTCTGGAGGGGGTTTTGTATCCTCTGACCATCTGCTAAACCGTGACCGAAAAAAAATCCCACTCAAAAAAGACGATGTAGGCTTGGCACCGAGTTTATTGCTCCGTGCCCCACGGCCGTGTCGGGTCCGAGGGGAGCCTGGTGCTATGGCAGCTGAACCGGAGAATCAGGAACCTCTGGGCAGCCGGTGCCGGCTTCAGCTCCTCCATCTGCTCCAGAAACCTGTGAGAGGAGCTCAGAGAGCTGCGGGGGGAGCGGCTCCGAGGCTTTCAGCGGGGACAGCGGCAGCTCCCGGCGGCAGCCCCGGCCTGCCCCGCTCCGCCCCGGGCTCTGCTGCTCCCATCGCAGCCCGTCTGCTCACGGCTCTCCCCATCCCCGTCCCTAAGCAGCGGCAGAAGTGTCTCTGTCGGAGGGAGGACGGGAGTTTCCTTCACTCCTTCACTGGCTCTGTCCCTCGGCTGGGGCCGGGACCGGAGCCGGGAGCTCCGGATCGCAGCCGCCGTTCTCAGCCCCGGCCCCCGGCTCATCTCCCACCCTCGGCTCCCCTTCCTCTTCCCGGAGCTGCCGCAGCGACTGCAGGAGACCCTGGAGAGAGGAAAGGGAAGGAGAGGAGGGACGGAGAGCGCCTCTCCTCCGCTTTGCCCCGGCGGGACGGGTGCGGGTGGCCGCCCTGGAGCCCCGGCCCCGGTACCTGCAGGGACCGCAGCTCCGCACCGAGCTCCTCTGCCCAGGGCATAGCGAGCAGCAGCAGAGAGCCGGGACCTGCATCCTATCCCTGTCCTTATCCCCATCCCCATCCCTATCCCTGTCCCTATCCCTATCCCTATCCCTATCCCTATCCCTATCCCTATCCCTATCCCTATCCCTATCCCTATCCCTATCCCTATCCCTATCCCTGTCCCTGTCCCTATCCCTATCCCTATCCTTATCCCTATCCCTACCCCTATCCCTATCCCCATCCCTATCCCTATCCCTATCCCTATATCCCCCCCTTTCTCTATCCCTATCTCTATCATGTAGATTCTGCATTGTTTCTTTGCCCATGGGTGTCTGTCCTTCTATCCCCACTCTGCCCGGAGGGAGCTCAGCTGCCTCCTGCCAGATCCCTTTAGAAGCCGAGGTTCTGCACTGGAGCCTCTGGCATGGATAAGGGAACAGTGGCAACTGCCCCAGAGGTCACCCTGCAGGAGCTGGGGGTCTTCTGAGTGCAGCAGCTGCTCCAGAGGGACAGAAGTGCCCTTGGCCACCTCCCCTGCCTGGCACCAGCTCTTCCAGTGATTTCCTTTCCCTCCACTCTCCATCACTGTTAGGAAGGAGTTGATGCAGTGAAAGAACTTTGCACTTTCAGCCTGTTTGCTCTGCCTCAGACACACAGGAGCTGAGGGCTGATTTCCCCTCCAGGGGGCTGAGGGATAGATCATTTCTCTGTGAGGGAGACAAGTGGGAGGAATTGAAAGTGTTCATCTGTCTGCAGCAGCTCTTGGGACAGCAGCTTTTTCATCTCTGTACACAAATTTCTGTGCTATGTGAGTAGACCATGTCCCGAGACTTGGGTTTAGGAGATTTTCCTTCTTTGAAAGTTTCTCTGGCATTGTCACCAAACCCTTCCTTACCTTTCCCTCTGTAAGAGGCAGAACAGCAGGCTGGGTCCTTTCATTCACTGCCTGGGTAATATTAAAACAATTTCACTAAGCCTCTGCCTTCTGCCCTCTTCATTTGCTTAGAATGGAATGAAACCAGCAATATCAACTGGTGTGGGACAGTGATTTTTGCATCCAGCTGTTTTAACAGCTGGCAAGTGGGTTTGTTTAAAGCAGCACAGCAATGAAGCTGGCAGAGAAAGGAGATGTGTGTTTTGAAAGGGCAGTACCTGAATGAAGGATGATGTCAGGTGAGAGGGTTATTGTTGACAGAAAATGAAAGCAGATCTGGCTGAGGATGTGCATTATCCTCAATTTTGTGTGTACTAAAGACAGGAGTGGAGAAGGATAAAGCAGTGAGACTGAACAGGATCTGTGTGATGATCAAGGGGAATAAATAAAACTGGCCCTCTATTAATAAACTAGCCAGAAGTGAATATTTGATGAGACCAAACCTCAATTGCTGCCTAACATCACTTAAAATCAGGTACATCAAAAGCACACATATTTGAGAAGATATCTGCTTGTTTCTTTCCATGTAGGAGTTCTTTTATTGGAGGCTTTTCTCCTCAGCAACTGCTGTTACCCTGGGCTGTAAATTCATGCACTGCTTCTTAGCAAAGATGGAAATGGCACAGCTCAAGATGAGCTTCCCTCATCTGACTGGCATCCTCACTTCAAAGCTTAGCTTTGATTATTTAAATGCTAATAGAACACAGCAAATTACCTGAATTACAAACACACCTGGCTTCAGTCCTGGGGATCTAATTATAGAGCCTTTAATGTGAAATAAATTGTTCTTGCTTTGAGAAAAGTGCCTTTTTAAAATGTTTCCACAAAATGCCAGGTGATGGCACATTACCAGCTCGACCTCTGTAATTGCAACTCTTTTCTGTTTCTTATTCATCTTCTGAAGGATTCTTTTCACAAGTGCTCACAGCTCAGACTTCAACCAACTCTGAATTCTTTTATTTTTCTGCAAATAAACTTCAACAGTGCTTGTTCTTCACTGGGTTTTCAATGAAATTTCAACATTAAAAACCCTTTATATCTGTGAGATCCTCCCTGCTGCAGTTAGGGGAGCTGTGAACAAGCTTTAGGCTCAGATTTATTAGGAAGGAGGCTGTAAACTTCCCATTAGCACCAGCTCTACATTGTTTGACACCCTGATGGGCTGTGGGGATTATTAACCTTTCCACCACAGGGGCTGTACCTGGCCAGCCCTGGGGTAGCACACCTGAAGAGGGACTCCAAGAAAGCTGGATGCTTTCTGTTGAGCTCCCCCAAGTAAACAAATCTGATTCTTCTTAGCCTAAGTAAATACTTGGTTTTAAGCCATGTATAGACCAGCTATTGGTATGGAATTATGCTGGAAGAATAACACAATTTTCATCCTGGACTTTAATTCTTTATTTGATTAGTGTAAATCTTAATTTTCTTGTTATTTTTTTCCTTAGGAAAGGCAATTCAGAGTGTAATAAATTCATTATGAACTAATCCATCAGTGGAGAGCTGTCCATATTTTCTATGCATATGACAACAAATAATTTTCACAGCTGCTGCTGCTTTGTTAATAAAGTTAATTTAAACTAGCAAACAACATAAGACCTAACCAAAAATGTTAAACAAAGAAGCCTTCAGGATATGTTTTTCAATTTTCTTCTCAGTGCTTTGAAATACCTGGATCTGCCTATGGAAGAGTAGGGTGCCTTTGAATTTCCTTCAAAGGAGGGAAAGGAGGGTAGTATTGTTTTGGGGTTTTTTTTGTTTGGTTGGGGGTTCTTGTTTTCTTTTTTTTTTTTTTTTTAATGAGTTATTCTACTAAGCAAAAATTGTTTTTCTCCATCAGTGGCAGATCTAAACACAGACTAGTGATGTCTGCCAAGAGAGCTGCCCTTTGTTCAAACTGTGGGGCAGAGACTTGGGGCTTTGTGTCCTGGTTTGTGTTTAGCAGACAGCAGCCCTCTGAACTGCTCCTGAATTCTCATGTCTAACTGCAAACCAGGGCTCTGGTTCAGGAATGAAATATGAACAAACCACACAGTAAATCTTGAAGCAAATTCATTACATTATGGAAAACAATTTATTACCTGTGATATAATGAGACTTGTTCATTTATACATTCAGCAAACAAACAGTACAAATGTATTTTCTGTAATTAATTTTCAGATAGATGTTCACAAATAACTACTCTGATACAAACAAGCAGTAGAGCAAAGGTGTGTTCTGTTGGCCAGGTATTTCAGGGGAGAGCTGTGTGCATTTGTACATCAGGTAGAAAGCAAGGGGTGCTTTAAAACACCACAATCCTGTCAATAAAGATGAATAAGTAATAGAAAGATAAGCATCCATCATTTCACACATAGAAATTAACTGGTTTCTCACTGTTCTAGTGGCAGATTTAGCTCCACTGTTCTGCTCAGAATTTGTTTGGATTGAAACAAGTATCCCTGTGGAGCTGGTGAAAAAGCTCTCTCATCTGCTGATACAATATGAAATGCTTCCAGCTGACTCAGAGGAAGGAGGGAAAGCAAGAAAAGCAGAGGTGTGGCATTCACAGGTTTTAAGTCTACATCAGTGAATTCTGAGGAAGGTAAAATAATAAACTGATAGGAAAGTAAAACTTCCTTTAAGGCACCATTTTCTTGAAGCTGAATTAACGCTGCTTTTTTGCATATTTCTGTAAGTTATACATGAATACACAGAGCAGCAGCCTCTGCCTTTCTCTTACCATAGCAGAGTCAGCATCCCAGTCCACTCAGTGACCCAATTCTGTCTAGTCTGACACCAAAACAGCCCCTGGAGAGCCCCTTTTTTCTTCTGCCTTGGTATCTACGGGACAAGCTCAGGAGGTCACTGAAGAATCTCTGGATGGCGCCGTCGCCCATGGAAACGTTCTCGGGATGGTCCCTGGGGTTTGGGATCCACTGGAGTTCTGTGTCTTGCTGATCAAAGACTCCTGCTGGGATCTGCTCATCCTCCTCATGGTCCCTCTCTTCTGAGACAGGGGGCTGCTCCAGCTCCTCATTTAACAACTTGGCCAGATTCTGGAAAAAGGGAAGAGAAGAGAAGAGAAGAGAAGAGAAGAGAAGAGAAGAGAAGAGAAGAGAAGAGAAGAGAAGAGAAGAGAAGAGAAGAGAAGAGAAGAAAGAAAAATAATAGAATTGAATAAAATAAAATAA
>NC_031789.1:2623866-2632125 GCF_001522545.3 Parus major
AGAAGAGAAGAGAAGAGAAGAGAAGAGAAGAGAAGAGAAGAGAAGAGAAGAGAAGAGAAGAGAAGAGAAGAGAAGAGAAGAGAAGAGAAGAGAAGAGAGAAGGAGGGGTTTAGGGAACTCTCATTATTTCCATGTAAGCCATACTCAGTGCTAAGTTTGAGGACATATTTCTGAGCTGTCAGACTGCCAGTGAAGCCTTTCCTGGAATTGGGCTTATGGGATAAATTATGAAAAATGTGAAAAAGGCCTGGTAAAATGTGAATAAGGAACAAGAAAAAAAAAATAGTTGATATCTAAGAGAATTAATGCAATGGCAGGAGACATGCTGAAATTGGTTCTGAAGGATTATGTTATGCATTTCTTTGCACACTGGCAATTCCAGCTCCCTAGTGCAGAAACTGAAATGTTTTTTCTTAATGACTTGGAATTCCTGCACAGACAAATACACATAGGTACACATACACACTTTTTCTTCTGTTTTACACCTGGTAGTCACAAGCAGGGGCTGCATTTCTGCAGAGCTGAAATGGAGATCCTGCAGGTACAGCCCCTTAATTCCTTTTTCAGCTAAAACTGGGGGCTTCAGGGAGGAGCATTCAGGTGACTCCTCTAGGGCTTTAGACCACAGTCCTTCCAGAATAATTTCTTTTACTCCAAAAGAAGTATTCTTTTTTATTCTTATTCTTACACTCAGTAACAGGATGACCCTAAATGTACAATCCCCTAACTGAACCCACAGGGAAAAAAAACCCAAATATTTTCCTTTCAGCTGCCTCATGTGATTAGAAATTTAAATCCAGTGATCAATCACTTTAGTTTCCTCCATTTAACAGCTTTGTGTCTGCCCATCTCAGCATTCCTGCTGTCATGATGTCTCTTTTAAATGGGGTTGGAAGAAACAGAGCTCATCTGACATGTCTAATTCCTAAAGAAGAATCTCTTCAGCAGCCCATCACTTACCTGTAAGCTGGAAATGGACCTGGCTCCTGCCTGGTTTTGACTGGCAATAAGCAGCAGAAGGAATCCAGGGGAAAAAAGAAGTTTCAGATTCATTTTGGTGTCTCTGGTTCCTCTTCCCTTAAGTCTCTCCAGTTCAGTGTTGCTCTGTGTCTCCAGCTATCAGCATTTATATCTTCCTCCAACCCCTCCCAAATCTACCTTTTGAGTTCCTTCTAGAGCAAGGATTGGTTTGAGGTTTTGATCTGTTTTCATCCACCCAGGAGGAGGAGGAGGAAGAGGAGGAGGAGGGAAGAAATAATTCTCTTTTCTGGTGGTGAATTAAAGGAGCATTTTCCACTTAGGCAATGCAGCATCATTCTGCTGCTTTGGTGCCACTGATGTACATGAGTGAGCAGAGCTCTGTGTTCCTTGGGCTGACTGCTAAACCTTTCTTTTTCATCCAGAGAAAAACAACTGTGAGAGAACCATAAATTGAGAAAGGAGGTGAATGCTATCCACCACACATTCACCTGGCTCCTTTGTCACTGTCAAGCACCAAACCAGAGTGATGGGCTAAGAAAACAGGCTGTGTAAGAACTGAGTGTTATTACATAATAATGATATCACAACATTATAATATAACTTATTAATGTGATGTTATTGACTGAAGAGGTGAAAGAGTGTGGAGAAGAAGGGGAAAATTAAGTATTCCAGATATGACAATTTGCAGTGGTTATTGGCCTGAATGACTTTGAGTGTGACCAAAACCAGACTGACGTGCACTGACAGCTTCTACAAGGCTTAAACTGAGGAAGAAATTCCTCTTTCCCTGGATCCAGCTTGAAATAGTTCCTTTATGTGATCTTTCTCAGTCTATTGTACACAATTTATATTTAATCTGCAATCAGTCTGAAAGGAAGGACAGGCTTGAAATCTGGCTTCACTGAAAAATGGAAATATTCCTGAGTATGCAATAAGACTTCTTGCCCTTTCATGGCATTTTTGCACACATGTGATGCACAGAGTTAAAGGCCATCAAGCTGGATCTCAACAGAGAAAATAGAAATTAAGGACCATCTGGCATTTTTCATCTGATATTTGACTTACTGAAAGCTTGCAAACCAGTTTTCAGTATCAACTTGCTGATCCTGGAATTGTGTGATGTGCCAGCAGGTTTAATGTTTTCAATGTTTTTTCATGGGCAGATCAGTTTGAGGCATAATTTTAAGTGTCTCTAGAAATGGGTGTTGTAAGGAAACAGCTCAAAAACATCCCTCTGTGACAGAAGGGATGTCTGATGTTATTGTATTGTTGGGGTTTTTTTGTTCTTGATGTTTGTGAAAAGCACATTTGATATGAATCTTATTAGTAAATGAAATCATCATCCCAGAGGTTTGAGGTGTGCACTTGTCAGTGTAACAACACAGCAAGAAAAGGTCAGAGCAGTTTCAGGTTCATCTTTTCCCCTCTCCAAAAGCCCAGGATTGTTTTGTTGCTTTGATTGGCTTGTCTCAGGTCTGTATAATGTGGATAATAAATCTTCTGGACCTCAAGATCTCTGAGGTTGTTTTGGGGCTCTGCTGAATTGTCTCTGGTTGCTGCTGGACATTCATACACTAGTACAGTCCTCATCTATGACTATGTTGGTAAAAGAATAATTAAGGCTGGACAGGACTTCTAGAAGTCTGTGGTGCAATCTTGTGCTAAAGCAGAGCCAGCTTAGACAAAATTTCTCAATGCCTTGTCAAGCTGAATTTTGGAAACCTTCAAGTAACAATGATTTACTAATATCTACTTGGAAATTTTCCTGTTGCCATTTGTGTCATTGTCTCTCAATGCACTGCAGCTGGATGCTGTCCATAAGCACAACAAAAAGATGTTTCATCTCCCCAGACAATGCCATTCCATGGGATTGTATTTCAGAGAGTGCTGCATAACCCAGGCAGCGAGAGCAGCTTCAGCCCAGGTAACCCACAGCTGGGTTCAGATCAGGTTTGGTGCAGTGGCAAGTAGCTAGAAACAGAAATACATCCAGCTAATGTCTCTGCTTTACATTCCAGATCTTCTCAGGGCTCAGATGAGCATCAAACTCAATGTCTGAATATTCACAGAGATTTATCATTGAGGTGGTGCAGCTAAGACAGAGACTTCAGCACAAACATCAGCCTAGGAGAAGGGAGGAAACCCTGAGGACAACAGAAAATATTTGGGAGGTAGGAAATGGTTTTGTGTCCCTTTTTGAAGTGCTCCTTTGTATGACAAGTCCTTCATACAGGATGGAAGAATCAAGAAGACAGCAGGTTGTGTTGCTCATCTCCAACAACAATTTGTTTCCCAGCTTCCTGAGATATTTCTCCTGCATCATCAGAAATCTGATTAAAGAGCAGGATTGGGCAAACTATTCCTCTGGGGATAGATTCTGATCCTGGAGTTGTGTGATGTGTGTCCTCATCCTGTGAGGAAGCTGAGCTCTGAAGCTGACAGCACATCTTAGTGAGGTATCATGAGAGCACTGCTGCAATAACTCATCTCCCTCCTCCCTGCTCAGTGACCCCTTTAGCCTCCCTCTCCTCCCCAGCTGCTCAGGCCAACATTCCCTGGCTGGCTGAAAGGGCAGTGATGTTTCTGCAGTGGGAATCTCACTGAGGCTTTAACATTTAACTCTGACACCTGCCTGGTGTCCCCTCTCTGCCCTGAACCCAGCTCTGTGCTCACTGCTCTGCTCTGGGGTGTGCCAAGGATGTATTTGCCTTTGATTTGTTCTGTGCTCACTAATTAATGCTCACTGATCTCTTTGAATGGATGGAGAGGGGATGTTTTCCTCTCCAGCCCTTTGGCAAATGAAGGGCCCAAGGCCACCTGAGGACAAGGAGGGCAGAAGGCTGGTGTTTAGGAGCAGGTTGTAGGTGGTTCTGGAGAACTGGGTTTTGATCTCAAAATTTTAGTTTTAGGCTCATTAGGCACATTTATCACCGTCCTCTGATGCTAATGAAGCCCAGCAGGGAAGCTGCAGTGATGGAGAGGAAACCAGCTGAGGAATTCAGAGCAATGGCACAAGAGCCTGGTGAGAGGCAGAGGCCTAAAGAAGCACTCATGTTCCACAAATCCTCACCTGAAACTCCTTTTTTGGCTAAGATTCATCTCTAGCAAAATGAGCAGCATCAGTTCATCTTGTTTTGGAAAGGTGGGAATGTCTCCATAGACAAATAAATATTCACACTCCAGCCAAGACATGGATTAGCTGTGCTTCTAAACCACGTAGGTCTTTTTAGTCCTGTGGCAGCCATTCTTGCTTCCCCATGATCTTTAAGTTGGATCTCAGAATTTCATAGGCTGATCTTGCACTGAACTGCTCAGAATCCAAGTTTTTCCTTCTCTGTGTTTTATGAGACACCTTTGGTGTCTGAGGTCTGATTTGTCTACAGGTTATTATTGCCTTGTGGCATCAGTCTGCACTTCCTAACTTCTGACAGGAGAGAGAAAGAGAACCCTTTGTGGGCAGCGTGGACATGGCAAACCCCCAGCTGTTTTCAGCTGGGACATTTACCCAGCCCAACCAGAAGGTCCCTTCTGTGAGATCCCATCAACATAATTTGATTATTGAGGTGTGTGGTGACCTCTCCTGGTGAGCAGAGAACGTGCCTCAAGTGTGAGAACAACTGCTAAAACCAGAGAAAACACACCAGACACCGAGAGGTTTCAGTAAAATGATTATTTCATAGTCAAAAACACGGTGCATGCATTACAACAAGGTTCTGAGTGTCTCTTTTTGGGGGGTTTAGCCATGGAAGTGTGAGTGGATGTGTCTTGGGAAGGCCCTTGGTATGTGTGTGGTATATGAGTGGTTGTGCTGAAATTTAAAAGTTTGAGTGTCACATGGATGGCTGAGTTTAGTTTAACACTAAATATGTTAATCTGGACTCTCATCGTGGATTTTGCAGAATGTGAGTTTGTGTAAGAAGAGACAAAGGTATTTCTTAAGCATTTTGTCTGGGGTAACTCTTGCCAGGTTTTTCTTTGCGGCTCAGCTCATCCTGGCATGGCTGGGAACAGTGTCACCAGCACCCATTGATCAAGGTTTTCTTGCCAAGCAGCCAAATCAAGGGGCAAGAGGTCACACTATCCCATTGTGCTATTTATTGCTGCATGCCATTTGTCAGTGTGGAGCGTGCAGAAGGTGAAGCCATTTCTAGAAATGGCCAAACAGCTACAGGAATGAAAGAGCTCCTGTCCCAGACATTGCAGGCTTGTTTACTTCCCTTCTCCCTCCCCTAACAGACTGGTGATGCACCTAAAAATAACCTAACTAACTAAAAATGTGATCATTACATAAAGCCTGTCCTCCACAAAACCCTCAGCAGATTTTGTTCAGCCTGTGAGAGTGGCACTGTACATAACCTCAATTTTGTATTCCTGGAGCAAGATCCCAAGTGTCCAACAGTTTTTGACACATCTCAGATTTGTGGAATGTGCCTGACTAGAGAGTGTTGTAGGTCAGTCCCTGTGTTTTGAGAACAGGGAGATAAACTACCCTGATTTTTGTCTGGGATTCATGCACGTATTCTTCTTCCTGCAAACATTTCTGGTCCTTTTCATCAGTGCTGCTCATCAGTTCAGGTACAACTGCAAACTTGCACGTACCCACTCTTGCTTATTGTGATTAGAAGGCAAATCCTTCATGTCAAGCATTGCAGTTTGTGCCAGGATGGCCTCCCTGGAATTGTGCAGAGGATGCACATTGGGCTGTGTGTGAACACAGGGCACCTTCTTGCCTTGGGTGGGTGAGCTGCAGTGGGAAGGATGCAGCTTCACCCAGAGCTTCGGGAAGCTGCTCTCTCTCAGGAACTCAGCGTGGCTGTGGTGGCTCTTATCACCCACTGTTCTTGATTTGACAACTCTTCTTTGTTTTCCCAGAAAATACTCACTGTGATTGCCAAGCTTCTGGAAATAGCTGAAACCTTTTGTGGTGGAGGGTGGCATGGCAGTGGGCCAGAGGGGCAGGATATTTTAGCTGTTGCTTCTCAGCCCAGCGTGATTGGCGAGCAGCCCTTCAAAAACTTAACACTCCTAAAGCTGTGATAAGGTGCTCAGGCTACAGGGCTGGAGGCTGTGCTCATGCTTGAGATAAAATCCGGTGTCAGCAGCACCTTGACACCTCCCCTGTCACACCAGGCACCCCGTGGTCCTTCCATTCCCACCACCCTGCAAAGCCTCAGCACTGGGGGATCGGTCCCCAGGGGCTGCACAGCTCCCTGTGCCCTTGTGGTGACATTGAGCTGCTTGGAGGGAATGCTGTGGGGTGGAAGAGATTTGTCACCAAGGATTGTCACCCTGACCTGGGATTGTCACCCTGACCTTGGGATTGTCACCTGGTGTCACCAAGGATTGTCACCCACCACTTTGGAGTCAACCCCTCTCCCTTGGGATGCACTGTCTGGATAAAGGAGTGGGGCAGATAAAAGGGGATGTGCAGTGCTTCCCCATGGGGATGTGAACACCAAATGCATTCCCTGAAACAGAAATTGTGGGCAGGCAGTTAAATCTTCTGGTAAAGTTAAATCTGTGGATGCTGAGGAAAGCAATGATTTCTCCCAAGTTGCTTACAGTCTCACTCCATAAAAGTTAATTTGGAGTCAATTGGTTATTGTCTATGGGCTGGCAGAGTTTTCTGGAATTAAATTAATTAATTAAATTAATTTATGGGGGCAAAAAACACACTTGTGTTAAACAATTGAATGCCACTAGGAAACTGAAGGCTTTGCAGCTGTGCCAATGGGCAGGAGAATCATTCCTGTAATTAAAATAGTTTAATCACTGCAAAACCCAGAGTTTAAATCCCTGTTTCAGGATGAGGGCAGGTTCCAAGGCTTCCACCTCCACGTGTGGTGTCAGCTTCAGCTCACAAAATCACTCCTTTGTAATGGCAATGTGTCATTCCCACACTTTCAATGGATTTATATGGATGGGGAAAATGAGCAGAAATTTTCACCAAGGTTTTCAGTTCACCAAGTCATTGGAAAATTGAGGTTTCTGGTTAAGTTAATATGGCTGTGAACCAGACTGGGTTCAAGAAACTGGTTTTGCTGATCAGCTGCAGTTACAGCTGTAGTTCTCTCTCCAGGTGTTTCAGTCCAAACCTTGAAAGATTTTCAACCTATATGGGACTAAAATCCCTACTGTTATAAATGTTACAGCTCTGTTGATGCAGGGAAGGCTTTGTCTGATTGCACAAATAAAACCATAATAAAATAAATAATAATAAATTAAAAATAAATTGAAAAAAATAATTAATAATAAAAAATAAAACAAATAAACCCAGTGAGCACAGTCAGCTTTGTTTGCCAGTCAGCAAATAGCATTTCTACAGTTTGTTTGTACTCAGTGGAGCAGGGCTGAGTAGCAGCAGCACATGGAAGGGTTGTGCAGTGTGTCTGTGTGTCCCTGAGAGGCTGCAGGAAATGCTGGACTCACTTTCCTCCATGGACACCTTTAATTCAGACCTTAAACACCCCAGGTGACATCGCTGTGCCCCTCTGCTGAGAGCAGAATGGCCAAGTTTGATCTCTGAACTTGCTGATCATGGGAGCAATTTATTCTGTGTATCCATTCACTCCATCCCCCCAGACCGGGCTCTGTCTGCTCTGATTTTAAAGTTGGATGGGAAAGCTATTCAAGAATAAGGAGTAATGGGAAGGTGGGGTGAGAATACAGCCACACAACCTGCTTTCTGTAGAAAATAGTGCTTCAGTGCTTTCTGAAACATGGGAGAACCCTCCTAAGGGCCTTCACTTCAGCACTCAAAATCCATCTTTGAAAAAAACTGCTTTATGAACAGTTGCCTGTGCTTTAAATACCTTAATTATTTTGTTAAAAGCAACACATCAGTATGGGCTGCACAGATAGAAGCCACAGAACCTCAGAGGCAGAAAATGCTTTTAGTATCCCTTTCCCACTGGAGATTCTTCACATAACTCCTGTGTTGTTTGACCAAGAGGATTTGCTTTACCCTGTCACCTCCCCGAGGATAACAGCACATTTTCTGCGTGCTGTTGAAGTGTGAGGACCATTGTGAGCCATGACATCATATCTGAGGCCAGAGCAGAACAGGAAATGACCAAGAAGGACTAAAATATTGGCCATGGGAAGAATGAACATTCCTTGGCCTAGATAGGTCAGATGCACCTGACAAGTCCAATAGGACAAGGAGATCTTTCACACTTTAGCACATGATGGTATTTTAGTGCAGAGAGAGAGGGTTTGTAAGAGGCAGAGGTGAATCAGACCTCTAGATGACACACTAAATAAAATAAATACATAGAT
>NC_031789.1:2633032-2639907 GCF_001522545.3 Parus major
AAATGACAATAAAATAAACCCTCTAGATGACACACTAATAAAGCAGAGCTGCTCTCACACAGTGAGGAGTAAAGGCCTGAATAACTACACTGCTCCAAATCTGACTTTTATTTAACTTCAGCAGGCTTAAGATGAATTCTGGATCCCAACTTCCAAACACAGCTAGAACAGTAATTCCCCTCCAGATAAATCAGAAAAGACACCAATATTAATGGCTATGGCTTTTTGGGGGAGTGGAAGGGAGGGAAGGTAGCAATAGGAGAAAAGCAGCAATATTTATTTTCTAGGAAATTTAATGGTGATTTGCAAAAATAAATCATTATAAGTATTGGATCATACATAAACTGATTTTGTTTTCAACTGAATTTTTAACTGATGTAAACCAAAAAATTAGTCAGTTAAAAAAAATAACTTTTAAAAAGGGAGTCAGGGAGGTTTTTAAGCTAAATTAAATGTGAGGTCTTACTCAGTGGGTTACAGAGCTGAGGGCTTTTTTTGGTCCATGGTTCCATGGCTTGATCACTGAAGTCAGAGCCAAGATGAACCTTTGGATTCAGGGCTGAGTCATTTGGATTCATTTTTCCCACAGCACAGGAAACCTTGATTAAAGTTCAAACAGAGCTGACTTCAGATATGTCTCATGTTCTCTTGCTGCTGGTTTTGTAGGTACCCACTTCTCCAAACTGCTGGAGCACATTTCACTCTGTTCATCTTTCACCATGGATCAAGTACTGAGAACAGAATGACTTTTAAGCCTTTTTAGACTTTTAAGTCTTTTTAGATTTTTAAGACTTTTTAGATTTTTAAGACTTTTTAGACTTAGCTACTTTAGGTCTTTCATTCTGTATTTGTATGGGGGGCATACAATTACATTTGTATGCCAAGGATTGACCAAGGATTTAAGTATTGCTTTGAGAAGTGGAAATGTGCATCATTTTGATGATCTGGGCTGTAGTCTAAGTAACTGTTTGTATTTCTCCCCTGCAAAAATGTGTGTGTGATGCACCCCTGAGATTGCTGTCTGTGCATCTTTACACAGAGCTCGAGACATCACAGAAGCAAGAATGAATGAGAGCTTTTGCAGGCACTCATGACCAGAACATTTCTACTGGAAGAGAGATTCTGCATTTAAAACTTTCCCACTTCCCCACTCTAACACCGTGTGGCTTTCCCAGAGCTGTTTTTTCCCACATCCCTAATCACTATAGCACTGTGCTTTAAACCTCAGAACAGACCTCTGCTTGTGCAGCTCTGAGAGCTTGATCTGCTACTCCTTAGCTTAGCTTCAAAGCAAGAACCTTCACTGAGGAAACATCCCTGACCCTCCAGGCTGAGCTTTTCTAGGCCCAGTGCCCACCAGTTTGTTCCCTGATGATCCTGCCAGGCTGTGAAGCACAAGTGCTGTGTGGAAGGCAGAGAGCTCAGAAAGCAGGAATTCCTGGAGCAGCAAGAGGAGGTGGGCATGACAGGAAGAGGAGGCTGATACTTTGCTGAAGAGGCCCTGACAAATGGTGCAAGAATAGCAGTTGTGTGTGCTGGCTGCAGATTCCCTTATCGGGGAGCGCGGGGCCGTGGGTGCTGTCGACACCTCAGCCTCTCGCCCTGCTCTGCAGATACTGAGTGCCCTGAACAGCTCCACACTCCATCCCTGAGCTTCCCAGGACCCTTCCATGCAGAACCAGGTGACATCACTGCCAAATGCCATCTAGGAGCTTCCTGTGTCACATTCCCAACTGGAGAGCCTCTTGCCAAGTCCTTGTCATTCTACACAGTCTTTTTAGGAACGAATGGTCTAATTTTAACTCTCCTGCCACAAACACCTTCCTGAAATAAGTTCTCGCTCTCTCCTGCCTTGTGCATCTACTTGAGAGTTGAAAAACAAAATCTCTCATTTGTAGTGTCCAGAGCTGAGGCCTGTGAGCCCTGGGAAGGAGCAGGAGGCTGTGCCAGAGTCTGGTGTCACTGTGAGACCCATACTGAGCTGTGAGGAGAGGAATGTTCCCCAGACACACACTCAGGTGATGCCCATCACAAAGCTGCATGGATCTGATCCAACCTGAATGAGCTGTTCTGTATTTCAAGGACGTTGCAATAGAAGGAACTTGCTGTTTTCCGGGCTGGCTGCAGCCAGATAGGTGCAATAAATGGGTTTAGTGTCCTCTGTGGTGTGCCTAGAACAACTGCTCTAATCACAATCCTTTATTTTTTGGGGTCTAACTATGTGAGGCCTGGCCTAGGAGTGAACAAACTAATTCTGATCCCACTCTAATTTCAGTTCCCCTCTGTTGTGCTGTCCTTGAAGGACAAAGCAGTGACCTGCTTTGAGAACAAGTAAAAAACACAAGAGAAACAGGAATTACTGTGAGATGAGGACAAGGAACACAAACTCCACAAAATCACTGGGGATTTATGCTCCTGCCTTCTGCAGTTTCCATGGAGGTGAATATGTGAGTTCTTACACCAAATGATCAATGCAAGCCTGAACCGTTTTTAATTAGCAGAGTGTAAAAAGCCACATCTTTAAAGAACCCTCTAAACAGGGAAGGAAAATGTGTTTTCAGGCAGCTGCTGTCTTTATGTTGCCCTCTTGGGGGTGACACACAGATCTTTTATGTTCCTTTAGACCTGGTAAAAGCAGCTCCTTGTACCTGCAGGTTATTTGATCAGGTAATGGACTCCCCATGGTCTCCAGGGCACTAAAGGATAAATAGAAAAAGGCAAAAAGTCCTTGGGGATGTCACCAGATCCCAGCCTGACTTGTCCATGGGGCTTTTTCTGGGCAGAAGTTCAAGCAAAGAGCAGCAGCCCCCAGGCTGATCCCCAGGGCTTTGCCAGGGTCGCTGTGAGGTGGCCCAGCCCCTGCAGGGTGGGAGGCTGGTGGCCACAGCAGCTGCCCAGATTGCCCCCACTCAGCTGAGGACTAAAACCAGTGTTGGCTCACATAAGGTGAATGAAAAGTGGTTGGTGGTACTGGGTACCCTGAGGGTCAAACCCCTGGCCCCATCTGGACTTCAGTGGATGAAAACAAACGTGGGCTTCATGTGCTGAGCATCCCAGCAGGAGCTGGGAGCACACCAGCACAGTGGTAGAAGGACAGAAGGGACTTGGGGGATAGGATTTATCCACTCTGGGTGAGCACCTGAATTACCCCAGCTCTTGCACAGGCTGGCATAGAGTTTGCTCTCTTCTCTATTAGGACTATACAGGATCTGTGAAATGTCACTGGCAAGAACTTTGTCAAACTGATTTATTTCAGTGAGCTACTTTTGTTTCCAGCTTCCCACTCTCCTCTCATTTTGACACATTTTTATTAGCCAATTCTTAACGCCCATAGAAACAGTGCAGAGCCTGCAGGTTGGGGAATTTACCAGTGTGTTTGGGAATAAGGACCAGCTGGGAGCTGACAAATACTCCAGAACGTGCACATGCTGTTTTCTATGTCATGTTATCAATCTTCCTCTTTTTCTTGCTCTCTGGTTTCAAGGCCACATTCCCTTTTATGCCTTTTTAACAAAGACTTGTTTTGGCCTTCATCTCGAGAGGAAAATGCTGTGATGGTCCAGTGATGTTCCCTTCTCCTTTCCCTGGCTGTGGCTGTGTGTGCCACAATCCTGGTTCTCCTGGGGCCCTTTCCCTGGCTCTGTGTCCCCTTTCCCTGGCTCTGTGTCCCCCTGTCCCAGTTCTGTCCCGGTTCTGTCCCGGTTCTGTCCCCTATCCCTGTCCCGGTTCTGTCCCCTATCCCTGTCCCGGTTCTGTCCCGGTTCTGTCCCGGTTCTGTCCCGGTTCTGTCCCCCATCCCTGTCCCGGTTCTGTCTCGGTTCTGTCCCCTGTCCCGGTTCTGTCCCCTATCCCTGTCCCGGTTCTATCCCGGTTCTGTCCCGGTTCTGTCCCGGTTCTGTCCCCCATCCCTGTCCCGGTTCTGTCCCGGTTCTGTCCCCTGTCCCGGTTCTGTCCCGGTTCTATCCCGGTTCTGTCCCGGTTCTGTCCCGGTTCTGTCCCGGTTCTATCCCGGTTCTGTCCCGGTTCTGTCCCGGTTCTGTCCCGGTTCTGTCCCCCATCCCCGTCCCTCTCTCGGGGCCCTTTCCCGGCGCTTCTCGGGCCCGCAGCGGCCCCTGGCGGTGACTGCGGGCAGTGCCGGCTGCTGGCTCTGCGGGATCCAGCTGTGACCTCTGTGGATCCAGACGTGACCTCTCGAATCCAGCTGTGACCCCTGCGGATCCAGCTGTGACCTCTGTGGATCCAGATGTGACTCCTGCAGATTCAGCTGTGACCTCTGTGGGATCCAGCTGTGACCCCTGAGGGATCCAGCTGTGACCCCTGCGGATCCAGCTGTGACCTCTGCGGGATCCAGCTGTGACCTCTGCGGGATCCAGCTGTGACCCCTGCAGATCCAGCTGTGACCTCTCAAATCCAGCTGTGACCCCTGTGGGATCCAGCTGTGATTCCAGCTGTGACCTCTACGGGATCCAGCTGTGATTCCTGCAGATCCAGCTGTGACCTCTGCGGATCCAGCTGTGACCCCTGCAGATCCAGCTGTGATCTCTGTGGATCCAGCTGTGACCTCTGCACATCTGGTGAGAGCAGCTGGACGTTTCATTTCCCAGGCTTTTCATCCCATCTGTCCCAGCAGCGCGACTGATGCAGGATGGCTAAAATATCCCGTCTGATTTTTATGGAAATGAAGTGTTGTGGAGAAACTGTCTTTGTTTGTCAGACCCTGAGCTGGACACTCATCCCTGCAGGATTTCTCTAGCTGGAATATCTCTGTGCCTTTGGCTATTGGGTTGAAATCATCCATAAAAAACTTGAAACTTTGAGTTAGCCTGCTCCAGAGCAAGGTTTTCAGTCCAGAAAATGTTTCATGGTGCCAAAGTCAGTCTCAGAGTTAAGCCAGACAACCTGGTTGTACAGGTTTACAGCCTTAACATTCATCCAGCCCAAGCCTTGCTACAAGTTGGGTGTAAACAACACAAAAATCTTCAGGAGCCAGGCCACCATATCAAAACATCAGCCACATGCAAAGCAAGGAACACATCACTTCCTTCTTCCCTGAGGAAGGGAAAGGGACTGCTCAGAGTTGATCCAAAGCATGTTTTGTTAATAAACACTAATTGCCATCTATCAAGCACACATATTTTTTCTAATTTAAAAATCCACACTGAAGCCTCTGAAGAGATGAAGATCAGAACAGGCTCAATTTTCCATGCAAATCATTTGCTCTGATCCTGACCCAGGATTTTCATAACAATTAGAGACAGGGTGGGGCTGCTGTGTCTGTGAGCTGCCCACAGTGCCCAGCTGTCCCTCTCCCCATGGGGTTCCTTTCATGCCTGGCTCTGAAGGGATATAATGTCTCACACCTGAGACATTTTCCCTCTCTGAGCTGAAAGTCATGGCTCTTCAACCACATTTATTTCTCCCTCTCCTTTTCCTGTTTTGTTTCTTTTTTCCCCACATTTGATCCCACTTGCTGAGTGCTGACAGGAACCAGATGAAAAGATTCCAGCCTTTCAGTGTCAATATTGGACATCAACCTAGATTTATGTGTGTTTGAGTACAGGGGTTGTGTGCTTATGTGAGCACACCTGTGCAGGTTCCATACATCTCTAGTTATATCATCATCAGGCATCTTAAAACCACATCTCAACACCATCCCCCTGGATTCAAGAGACTGACTTTAAAAAGAGGGATTTGGGGGTTTTTTGTTTGTTTTGGAAGTGGCTTTCCAGGATGCAGCATGCTGCAATGTGATTTACCTTTGTTTTCTTTGGTGTGAAAGTATTAGAGCAACTTCCAAGCTACCTTAATGGAAAAACCTGAATCACGTGCTTGCAGATACCTTTTAACAGAAATGAAATTGTATTTACACCCAGGTAAAGGTTCCATGTAAACAGGTTCTGAGATCTGGGGAGGTGGGAGGGAAAGTTGTGCTTGAGATTATCAAAGTACCTTATTAGGTTGTTTTATTAAGTTATAATCCTGGAGTGACAGTTGTGGCCACTGATGCAAAGTCCTGCATGAATTGAAGCACTGAATTTGCCTGAAATATTTCTTACCTGAAGTGGTGAATGTATTTTTAGGACAACACCTGATCTTGATTCATAAAACACCAATGATGGAGTTAGTTCTGTTTCATTCTTTCCCACGTGGAAATGGGAATTTTTATTATGTACAAAACCAAACAGTTGTTCATCTGATCTTCAGAATTCCTACTTCAGGCTGAGCTTGGAGCAACACAAACACTCCTGCAGTGACTTTTCTCTCACCTGACCTAAAGAAAGAGCTCTTGCCTTTGACTCTGCAAGGAGTCAATTTATACAAGCTTTTTCAGTTGTTCTTATAATAGATCAATTGAATGTCAAAGAGATATTCCAACCAGCTTCCTTTGAAACCCATAAAACGACTTTATTCTAGGAAAAAGAAATTATTAAAAATAAAGATCAAGAAATTATTAAAAACCAAGACAAATCACAGCTTTTCAAGTTTGATTTCCTCTTAAATTCACACCTTCATTTGTGTTGCCTTTTGCAACCTTTAAGCACTGCCTTGCCTCTTTTAGAAAGAACTTTAATTAATTTAAAAATCTCTCTGAACCTGTCAGCTGGGAGAAGAGACCAAACCCTATCCTCACACTTGTGCTCCTGTTTTCTCTTCATGGAACTGCTAAAAGAAGGCAGCAGGCAGGATGGGGTTAATAGGACGTGCAGCTCTCCTGCAAATGAATGGAACTCTGCAATTAGAGTTACTAATTGCCAACATGAGGAAGTAATTCAGTTTGCTTTGATATCTCTGAGTCATACATAGAAGAGGAATTTACTGCTCATCCTGCAGAGATTATTCCTCCAAGAAGAAAAGAAAAGAGAAAAAAGAGAAAA
>NC_031789.1:2640122-2666910 GCF_001522545.3 Parus major
AGGAAAGGAAAGGAAAGGAAAGGAAAGGAAAGGAAAGGAAAGGAAGAAAGGAAAGGAAAGGAAAGGAAAGGAAAGGAAAGGAAAGGAAAGGAAAAAGGGAAAAGGAAAAAGGAAAAAGGGAAAAGGGAAAAGGGAAAAGGGAAAAGGGAAAAGGGAAAAGGGAAAAGTAGCTTGTCTTTCTCACATCTTCCACAAAGCTGGACTGCATCTTTACCTCAGGACCAAGCCCCCAGGAGACTGATAATGCAAAAATACATGTGGAGAGGAGATTCCACTGTAGGGGAGAAGCTGGAAAGACCAAGTGCTACAGAAACTTATTATAAGCAATTCAGTGTTGTCCTCACTTCATTTGTATCTCTGAAACAATAATCAAAAAGAGTTATTACCTTCTCCATCAGGACTTTGCTACTCCCTCTCCTACTATCTAAGTTTCACGTTTTTCAAGCTATAGTTCCCTGGGGAGCTGTAAAGGCCAGCTTGAAATAAGCAGCTTGCTGTAATGTGTCAGGGTCTCAAATCACCCTCACTATTCTGGACTTTGATGGTTTCATTCTGTGTCACCTACAGGCATAAATCTGGAATGGTTTTAGTGAAGTGAAAGAGTCACACTGCTGTACATATTTTATTTCCCAGTCATGCTCCTGGTGGAGCCCCACCTGTAGTTTTGTAATTTCTCCTTGTTTTGAGGCACATTCCTAAATTTCTGCTGGTCTTTTAGTTTCCCACATTAACATACTGGCTAAAAATACCAGGAGCAAAAAGAGAATGTTATTTAAAGGAGCTGTGTGTGCCTGGGACAGTTCTTACACTGTCACACCTCATCCACAAAACCTGGAAGAAGCTCATTTTCCCAAGATGTTTTAGCACCATGTGACCTGCATCCTGAATGGGCACCTTTGTCACCCTCCCCCAAAGCAGGTGAGCCTGGAGAAGGGAGGTTCTCCTGGAGGCTGTGCTGGGAGCTGTGGTGAAAGCCATTCTTCTGCTTTGGGCTCACTCCAGGGGTGACACTCTGGGGGCTCCAGTGTGGTCTGGAGCCTCTCTGAGTGTGAATATCCGGGCTCAGCTCATCCCAGGACAAGGCAGGGCTCTGTGCAGCTGCTCCCAGCCCAGCCTGTTGGCAGAGAGAAACACACACTGGAGCTGCTCTGCACACAGCAGAGCCCTCTGCTCCCAGGGTAAAGATGAAATTGCCACTTTTCCCAGTCTGTAGTGAACATCTAGGAAAGCTCCCCCAGCCAGGTGTTCACCTCCTTACTTGTTGGATGGATCCCTGGCTACTTTCCATCTTTCTTTTCTTGGAGATTGCTGGATTCCAGTGACACACCAGGCTGTCATTTTGAACACTGTAATTCTTGTTTCCAAGAAGCCAGTAGGTTTTCATTTTCCCTTTGCCCTGAACAAGAAAAGGAGAGAGCAGAAAACAGCTGTTTTCATGGGATCACTGCGGCCAGAGTTACTCCTTGTCCTGCATTTATTCTCTCTCCTCTCATAAGTGGCTGATCAGGGAGAGAATTATAATTTATGTGCAGTTTGGGTGCTAATAATCTCTTTTGTTCAGAGGTCACTGCTTTGCTGGTCACTGGCAGTGTTGCTAGGGGTTTAAAATCAGCCTTAAACCCATGTCTCTGACTGAATCCTTCCACTTTGGGCCATACTTACATGGTTCCATGCAGGTGCAGACATAGCAGCCGTGTTTCAAAGCACACAGAACACTTTTTCATCAACTTTGAGGAGTGATGTGTAGTCACTTCCAGCTGAATTAGCAAAAGAACCTCGGGGACATGGTTAAAAGTTGGTTTGCTCTTCACAGAAGAGTGATGGCCAAATCTATCATCTCCTCCCTATCATATTAAATACCTTTATTGCTGTAAAGTTGCAGAAAAACTGTTACCTTGACTTCAATTTCTCCTCTCAGTTCAATTTCATATGCATCATCTGTGAGAAGGGCTTCATATGTAGCAGAGCTGATGTGGATCTTCTGTGCTAGGATTCAGAGCAGAGCAGGAATTAATGATTCCCTAAATCCCAGAGAACACACACCAGCCCTCCTGCATTTATCAGCCCAGTGTTTCCACATTTTTTGGCATTAAGGTGTCCCTTTATGGACTTTTGATTTGGGTTATTTTCCCTTTGAACTGAAGATTGATGAGAGGGGAGGCGAGTTTTTTCTCTTGTTCGTTCTCAGTTGTTTATTTTTCCTTATCAGCATTACAAGGTACAAGGAGCTGTGTGCACTGTGATAGTAAAGGGGTAAAATGGCCAACAAAGATCTTCTTCAAGGTCTTTTATATGTCCATTTACCCAATTAACAGGTGCCAACTAAGTTATTTTTATTAGTGACCCAATGACCCAACACCTTTGTGCTGCACTGTGACATTTTCTACCCAATCACTCACTACTACCCAAAAACTCCTAGGAAAGAACATGAAGAAGAAAGAAGAAGGACAAGAGACAACACCCTAAATCCTCCATCTTGTCTCCTGCTCTCTAAACTACCTTAAACTCTAAACCTCATTCACCCAGTGATTCAAGAAACTTTCTAATTTACACATTTACACTTTTCTTATTTAACTTTAGCATTTGTTCTCATGTATCACCATGAAAACATGCCCATGAATTTCATATTATATGAAATTCAGTGTTTCTTTGAATTCTAAAACTAAGTATTAAAAACAAGGGCACACAATCTGTATCTCAGACTCCAACATTAAGGGATGTGACTCTCCATGCCCATTCCAGTCCAGAGGAGTTTCTCTGGTCTGTTTGGTAAAACATTTTGCGTGTGCAGGGACAGCAGGGATGGCAGATCAAGGATGTGTTTCTCCCTTAGGTGATCATTTCTTCTCTGACCTGGGATGGTCAGGAGAAAGCTCCTTCTCCTCTAGAGACCTTATTTCACACTTGGCTGTGCCTGATGTGAGGGGTTTGGGGTTTTGCAATGCCTTGGAGGGGCAGAGCATGGGTCTGGCTCCCGGACACTTACGCAGGCTGGTGGATTCCATGCGGGAAGCTGTGTTCACAGTGTCCCCAAAGAGGCAGTAACGAGGCATTTTGTACCCCACAACTCCAGCTACACAGGGTCCTGACAAAACACAAGGCAGAGAGAGACCCCAAAAAGAAAAAAGTGGTAAGAAGCAGTGAGAAGTGCAGGGCAGTGTCGAATGGCAGCACCTTTG
The DNA here is from genome assembly GCF_001522545.3 of Parus major. Taxonomy (NCBI): domain Eukaryota; kingdom Metazoa; phylum Chordata; class Aves; order Passeriformes; family Paridae; genus Parus; species Parus major. Next base: position 2,643,302 of record NC_031789.1, read on the forward strand.
CCAGTCACTGTATCCTCAGAGAGATGTGGGAACTGGGAGTGCTCTGTGCATCTGGGGCTTGGCTGCAGATTTATATTTATTTATACATATACAGATCCTGTATTTACTTAGTGAGAAAAGTCACAATTTGATTAGCTGTAGATAATTGGTGGTGATATGACCTAAATTCCTTCCCAGACCTCTCCACACCAATACAGGCAAAAGTCATTTCACCCCTTTGCTCCTGCTGGAACCAAGATTTATCCTGAGGCATGGGGAGAAGCAGAGATGCAGAATTCCTTTCTCCTCTCCCAACTGGGCAGTTCCTTATTGTGTTTTTGTCCTGCCTTCCCCTCAGCCTGTGTACCTGTGTGTATCCCAGCCCGCAGCTGCAGCCTCCCTGCTGGCATGTGAGGGATCACCACTTGCCGCACCGCTGCCACCAGATCCAGGGACATTTTGGCAATCTCATCAGCGTGTTTGGTGCCATTCCTCTCTGGCAGGCCACTCACCCCCATGTAGGCATCCCCAATGGTCTCCACCTGATGGGAAGGGGCACGTGTCACTAAGTGATGGGAACTGAGTTTTCCTTTGGAAAGAAAATCAGAATTAAATTTATTTTAGCTGTCCAGCACTTGCCAAAATGTGGTGTAGTCCCTGTAGGATGAGAGGTCTCATATTTCTCCTGGTCTGGGGTGTTTGTTATTCACCAGAAAGCAGAGTAAAGATCTCAGCAGCTTGCAGATTCCTTTCCTGAGGATTTGTACTCACCTTGTACACATCATAAGACTCAATCCTGGTGTCAAAGCAGACGTAGAGATTGTTGAGCATCTCAACCACTTGCAGGGGAGTACAGGAGGCAGCAATGCTTGTGAAGCCCACGATGTCAGAGAAAAAGATAGTCACCTGTTCAGGGGAGAAGGAGATGAAGCCAAGGCTCCAGGCACCAGTGGTGAAGCCTTTGGGGAGTTTGGGGATTTGTGAAATCCTGAGCACAACAGCCTGCACTTAGTACCAGTCTTAGCTCAATAGATCCTGAATTAACAAGCTCTGGCTCTGAATTCTTTTCTACTACCTTGAAACATAAAATTCTTTTTATTTCCAAAGTTTATCACCTGCACTTCTGTGAATACCTCTTGCTAATGGGAAAGTCGAATGATTTGAATCTTGTGAGCAGTGATCAAGAGACTTCTTATAGAAGTGGGGTCTCATTTTCCTTTAAAAGGAAAATTGCAGCTGTGATAGGGATAAAAATAGGTGCCAAAAAAATCTGTGAAATAAAATCTCAACTGCTGTCTCTGCTCTTGTTGAATTAGAAAATATTAACTGGCTTTTGTTTTTCTTCAAATTATGTTTTTCATGATAAAGTAATTTACAGAAAAGATTGCTTTTAAAAAAATTAAACTTATAAAAGAAAGAATAGAACTGAGGAGGAGAAATGTGTGTTGCAGCTGTTGGCAAAGAATTTTCTTTGTGCCTGTCTGAATTGTGTCAGTGTTTAAACCAATCATCCTTCTAATACCAATTAATCTGGAACAAGCACCTTTTCACTCTGCCTTGGTTCAGCACTTTTGATGTCAAGACTGTTGTGGATTATAATTAATTGTGCAATTACAGGTTGTTGTTTTGATAATGACACCTACAGATTAAATGCAAACATTCAGTAGCGTGTTTCACAGCTGAAAATAAGGGGGGTATGCAGGGAAAAAGAGAAACTGCAATTACTGTAGCATGAGGATTTGGGCTGAGGGCTATGCAGCTAAATTCAACACTGACAGCAACAATTATTTTATTTTTCATGCTTTACAAGGAGCAGACTCATTTCTTGCTCCTGTGGACTCGTGATCCAATGGTGCTGGCTGGCTGTTGTGGGTAGGCTCTAACATGCAAAGACAATTTTCCAGTTTAAATGTTTGACATTTAAAGTTATGCATTTGGAAATCTCAGCTCTTCTTCCTTCCCATCAGCCTAAGTGCCCCATGGCATATTGCACAGCTCTTTTGGGAGAATTTGGATTTCCATCCACACTCAACTCTGGGTGCAAACCCAGGATCCCCAAATCTGTGACAAGGTAAGAGCTATTTTAGGTGAATATTTTACCCTTTGGTGGCATCATCCTTTCCATTTGCTAACCTGATCATAGTTTTCTGCCTCAACTTTTTGGCATTTCCTTAGCTGCTTGGCCACAGATTTTGGCAGCATCTGGTGCAAGAGGTCCTCAGCCAGGCGCCTCTCCCTCTTCAAGTCCTCTGTCTTCTCCTTGAGGTTCCTGGCATAACTGTGTATCCAATCTATCATTTGCTTGAAGGACATCAGTACAATGGGATAAATGAGACAGGCCACCATCAACAGGCTGATCTTCAGGCTTATTGCACACAGGATTTCCTTGGATTTCTTGCTCAGCTTTTGCTGTCCCTCCTGCAGCAGACAGCTCTGTGCATAGTGCAGTCCCCTTAGCGTGGCCTCTGAGGACACAAAGTCACCCAAGCCCAGGAATGGGGTAAGGAAAGAGATTCCTTCACAGGGGGTGAAATAAAGTGACAGATTGACATTATCTGTCCAGCACTTATGGGCAGTCTCTGAGGAGAGGAGAGCATAGCTCAGAATGGCAGAATGTTGATGCAATGTGGTTTGAAGGCTCACAGCTTCTGGCTGAGCTTTGAGCAAGGCTTCTCTGATTTGGAGGATGAGTTTAAAAGCTACGGTGTCTGCCCAGTCAGGATTGTGTCTCATGGCTTCGAGGTCCTCATGGGGACTCCTGAAACGCTCAAGCAGTTCAGAGATGGCCCTGGACAGCACCTGCCTGGCTTCAGTGACCCCTGAGATATTCAATTCGTGTCTCAAGTCACTCATGTAAAATCTACAAATGGAGATTTTCTCCTCCTTGCACTGGCAGTTCTCACAGTGCAGTTCTGCTTCACTTGCTGTGCAGAGGGAGTTTAAATTCCCCAAGAGCTGAGGCTGGAATGATCTGTTCCTTGTGCCTGCTGCTGGGAACAGCCAGCTGTGCCTTTCTTCCTGCAGGACAGAGATGAGGTGAGCAGCCCAAAGGTTTTCACAGGACACAAGTTCCTGAAGGGCTCTGCCTGTGCTTTTCCATATTTCCAAGCTGTTTCTCAAATCAAAAGAAATGGCCCCAAGGAGGCTGCAGAAGGAGACCATGCATGCTGTCAGAATCCTTTGAACTGTTTTTCTACCACCAGCATTGGAGGAGGGAAAACACCTAAAAAAAAAAAAGAATTAAAAAAAAAATAAATTAAAAAAACAATAGTGGTATTGTCTGGTCCTGGGAGTGTTTCTTCCAGCTCCTGAAACCACAGCTGGATCTAGCTGTATTAAACATTTTATTTATGGGTATTTAACAACTCCCATGCATTCTGAAACAAAGCAAAAGGAGCATGCATTATCTGGATGTTTTTTAAAGACATATTTTATTATATTTTGTTCCACCTGATATAAATTTTAAAAGAAAAGCTGTATTTAAGAGACTGCTTCCTTGACACACTCTGATCTGCAAAAACAGATGAATGATACAGTTTTTCTGTGACAAAAAAGCTGATAAAACCATTTGCTGTCATTTTTATTCTCTATGATACTTCTCTTCAAATCTTAAAAGGCCATGAAAAGATAGGTTACTTATTCCCCCAGTGATTCCAGTGATCACAAAGTGGAAATGTTGATTTTTTTTAAATCAAACTTTGAGAATTTGTTCTTAATAAGCATTTCCATATGATGAGTAATTTCTGTTGATGTGTTCAAATGAGCTCAGATATTTTTTACAATATTCTCTACACAGTTCAGAAGGAAAACAAATCACATTTCTGTTTTGTTTCAGTTTTTACTGAAGCATTTGCACATCCAATTTTTATTGTTTGAGCTTCATGATTACCTTTCTGTCTCTCTCTCATCATGAACATCCATACTCCATACAGCAAAATAAAACCCTGATTTTAGTTTTCAAAACTATTCCATCATTTACAATCTTACACTAACAACATTTATGAAAAAAACTCAGGATGTTGTGCTGGAGCTGATGACTCCTGAATAACTGGGTAATCCTTTTTCCCACTGATAAAGAACAAAGTTCTGCATAGTAAAACTGATTGGAAAAAGCCCTCCTCAGATCCCCTGTTCTTTCAGATATAGGAAATCACACTTTTAGTCAGGCAAATTAAACCAAATAAAGCCTATTATTTCTCAACAGAGGCTGATATTAAGCAAAACAAATTCTTGCTAGGCAGATTGGTGATCAATGGCTGTAAAATAGAAGAAAAGTGATAAAAAATCTGTCCCCAAAGATGATAGACAGCCTTGCTTTCTCTTATTAATTTCATGCAATTTCTGTTTAGTAATATATTTACTTTCAAAGGTTAACATCTGCAAAATATCAAACTAAAAGGAACTGCAAACCTAGAAAATGTATCTCTGAGCATTTCTGTTCTCACAATGATCTTCCAACCTTTTCCTTTATCTGCTGCTTACCTTTGGCTCTCTTGCCCTCCATTTATAATAATTCCTTTTACTTCTGGAAACATCTACTATGTGCTGGGGGAAGAAAAACACAACAAAAATCCACCTTGATTTTATACTGCCTGTCTTCTATAACAATGAGAGAAATATAAAGAGGGTCTTTAATTGAGTGCTGAGCTAAAAGTGATGATTCTTCTTCGCCTTGCCCAAAATCCCCAGCGTGGCAGCTCCGAGCTCTGCACCTGAATGACTCCAAAACAGAGACATCTCTTCTTCCAGAGCTGCATCCTGCCCTTCCCCTTGCTGGTTCTGGGATCACAGGTGCAAATCCCCTCTGTAAAAGCGTTTTGTGGAGCTCCTGCACCCACCTGCAGGGATCTGCTGGCTCCTCTGCCTTCCCTCCGGGCATCACTGGTCCTGCTCCTGCCCTGAGCCTCTGAGCCCTCCTCTGAGCCCCCAGGGATGTTCTGTGATGCTCTGGCTCTTCCTTCTGCCCACCCCCTGCACATCTGGGACAGGGAAAAACATCCAGAGTTCTCCCCAAACACAGGCTTGCCAACAGTCAGGAAAAAGTGACAGAGACACGTTTTGTTTTCATCTTGCCAAAAATACTGTTTATTGCACTAGTGTTTGGTTTAATGCTTGTGTTGTTAAAGGGTTATTTCCCAGTTCTTTGATCAAAGGTGTCATGATTGTGACTTTATTCAAACTGTTTTCCTTCTTGGCATCTCTCATCCAGTTCTCATTGGATTAGTTGGTTGCCATAACCTACAAAAAAAGTAAAACAAATGAAAGATCAGATAATGAGATGCAGGAATTTGTGAACAGTACGTGACGTGTTTAACTCACTGGATTTAAATAACTGAAATAAGATTTTTGCTTCTCAGTCCAAGTTTATATTTAATTCAAAGATGTTTAAAAGACATTCCAGACTTGAGCTGCATGTTCCACCTTTTAGGATGCAATTGCAACAATCAGTGCATGGATGAATGCAAATTTGAGTAATCCCTTCTGAAATACACAATAAATCTTTATGATTACAGCTCTAAGATAAAGGGAGAACACATTGCTATTATCAAAACTTATTGAAATAAGTGAAAAAAAATTGGATATCTGCTCCAGAGGAGGAGATTTTTGGCTGAATCAAGAGTGCTACATCTCCCTGGGCAGGTGGCAGTGAGGGAGTGTCTGTCTGTCTGTTCTGCAGCAGCACCTGCCAGCGCTCACCTGCTCGATCCAGCTGTTGTAGGCAGAGACACGAGTGAACACTGAGGGCTTCTGGAAGTAGTTGCAGCCAAGGGAAGAGCCAAAGCTGACGATGCCATGCACTTCCCACCTGCCATCAGCCCCTTGGCAGTTCAGGGGGCCCCCAGAGTCCCCCTGCGAGGAAGGAGAACACAATCACAGCGTGAGCAGCTCCTCTGTGGGGTTCTTACCCTTTCCTTCCCATCATTTTGTCCAAACCCAAGCCCTGAGAGTGGACTCACGTTACAGCTGGAGGTGATTCCATCCCCACCAGCACAAACCATGGTGGGTTTCACTATGTCTCCCCACCAGGAAGGTTCAGAGCAGGTTGCATAATCCACCACCAGCAGAAGGCCTTGCTGCAGCTCATCGGGCAGGGGTCCATTTGCTGACAGAGAACAGAAACACAAAGTCATGGTGGCACTGGAGGAAGAATAAAACTGCTCTGCTAAATTTCACCTGGGATCTGGGTACCACCACTCCAGGTAAAACACTCCAAAGGGGCTATATTAAAGGAGAAGCTGTTATAGGTATGAATGTCCCTTAGTTCTATAACTTTTAAAATTTGTTTCTTTCTCTCTTTCCATTCTTCTGTATTTCTTCTGCACTTCTCCTCACTCCTGGATTTCTCAGCTTCTCTGAGCTGAGCTCTTTGGGGATATTCCCTCATGGGGAGTCCCACTTATCTCAGTTCTCTGGGTCAGGAGAAAACTCCAAAGCTCGTTAGGATCTTGTTCCTTGTGTTTATTAGGATGTTATCACAAAACTTGGCAGGTCTTCCCAGACTTTCTGCACAAGTTTAATTCACTGCAACCTGGCACATTTCAGCTCTGATGGCACAAAATGGCCCTGAACTACTCAGTTCTTTTATCTTTATACTCATTCTTATCCAATTAACAATAGACACGTAAATTATTTTTCTTAATGACCCAATGACCCATCACCTGTGAGCTGCACTGTGGCATTTTCTATCCAATCACCTCCTACTGCCCAAAAACCTCTAGAAGAAGAACATGAAGAAGAAAGAAGAAGGAAAAGAGACAACATTCTAAATTCTCCATCTTTTCTTTTGTTTTCTGAACTAGTTTAAACCCTAAACTTTAACTTTTTCACTCAGTGACTTAAGAAAACTCTCTAATCTCCACACTCACACTTTTAGCTTTTCTATCTAACTTTAACAGTTGTTTTCATGTAACACCATGCAAACATGTCCATAAATTTCATGTTGTATGGAATTCAGTGTTCTCCTGGATCTCAGAGCCAGGGATCAGAGACAAGGGCTCACACTCTGTGTCTCACACTCCAACAAGTTCCATTCTTTCGTGTACACATGAACTTACTAAAAACTTTCATTCCATTAAAAAATGTCTCATTGTTAGAGAAATAAAGGGCTACTCTTTTTTCAAGAGTTTACAATTTACTTGTCCATCAAGGAATTGCCTCCTGAGCCAAGCTGACACCTCTGCTCAACTCTCTAAGATTTTCTTCATTTCTATTCCCTTATGTGTCTTCAGACATTCAGCAGGTGTGTTGGGATTAGCAAATGCACCAGTCTGCACACTATTAACATCTGAATTACAACAGCTCCCAAAAGCTCAATAAAGGCCCCTCTGTTACAAGTAAAATAACCTTGAAAGGGAAAAATCACAATGTGTGAGTGAAGTGGGGCCAAATATAACAAACCACCTCACTCCACTGAGTTTTGAGGGGATCTGGAGCACCATCAATAATTTTTGCTGTCAGTCTCAGAGGAGAAGGAACTTCTGAAAGGGTTTTTTTTTTTAACTGTATGGTTTTGCAGACAGCCAAGTACTCACTCTGCAGTCTCCCCCAGCCAGTGACGTAGCAGGCAGTGTTGGAGGGCAGGATGCTCTGGGCAGGGGGAAGGCAGGCCAGCTCGATCTGATCACTTAAGGTGACGTGCTCAGAGAGTTTGATCAGAGCAATGTCGTACCTGTGGTAACATGCACAGGTTGTGGGGACAAAGGGAAGGTCAGAAGGGTTGAAGGATGGATTAGGACACAGAAATCTGAGTACTCAATTACACAGTGTAGGAGATGCTTTCTGGGGATGGTCTGAGACACAGCAGAGACCTCTATAATCGAGTTGGGTGTTAGAAGTTTATTTCAGGGTGTGGGAGAGAGAGAGAGCCTGCTGTGAGCCAGCAGATAGAGCTCAAAGCAGGCTCAGAGAGAACAATACAAAAGGGGTAAAATATGAATACATGAGCTCAAGAATTAAGATTGCTAAGAAAGAGAGTGACAGAACAGAAGTGAAAGAGCCGGGAAAAAGAGCAGCAAGAGGCAAGAGGGCTAAAAGAGTAGCAAGAGAGACCAAGAGAGAGAACTCTCTTTTACAATTACTTATATAATCTATAGCTTTGAATATTCTATTCCTTCACTAACCAATTTTTCTGAGTACACTAATACAGTAACATTTGTGTGTGACCTATAGAAATCACTGCTTTTGCATATTTTTAGTTATCTCAGGGTCCTTCAAACCTTTCCTTATGAGGGTGGGGAGAGGGGTCTCAGCTTGGTTTTATTGTGGGACAGAATGTGTTCTGGCATGCCAGCCTGGTTTATTTGAATTATTCAAACTATGCTTTCATTTGTATTTCTTCCTCAGCCTTTCTGGCTAAAGAGTCATATTTATAATTTCTTTCTAATTCTACCTTCCCAACAACACAGCATTTGGCCTGTTCAAAAGAGAAGCAAAGCAACAAAAGCAGCAAAAATTCCTGCACCCCAAACCCCAAAGAAAAGAAATTCATGGACTGGAAGGCTATTCCCTGCAGAACTGCCTGTTTTCCTGATGGTTAAAAATTGTCTTTTATGGTTTTTTCCCCACCAAAACCAAGCATATGTTAGGATTCACTCCAAGGACTGGAACTGAGGGGATTTCTTTGTTACTGCCCTTAGCCTGCAGCAGGACACAGGGGTCCTTCAGCCACATGGATATTAATTATCAGTAATTCTGTGTCTGTGCTGCTGGTAGGAGAGCTTCAAAGAGTGCTGTATAAAATGCTTCATTCCTTTTCACTGTCCAAAAGAGATCACTGCATGGAACAGCTTCTGACCCAAGCATGAACATGAAAAATGGCTTCTGGAGACATTATTAATCAATAAGAAATTGATACTGTTAATTGGTAATTGGAAGGTACAAACTAAACACTGTAACAGGAGGCTCTAAACATGAATTTAATTGCCATAACTCCAGGTGAGTGGGATTCAGGCAGTTTGATTTTTACCCTCCACCTAAAAGCTGAAAAAATACCTGCCACCAGCTTACCCATTTGCAACATCCTCTGGATTCCAGTGCTCATTAACAATGATCTTTTCTGGAGAAAGTGCAATTGATCCTTTTTCCTCAACTGCTAGGTTGTATTTTCCAAGAAAAACTCGATATGTCATGGAAGAACTGGGCAAGAAAAGGATGAACACTCAATTACTCAGCTGCTGCTCAGGCATCCACATCAGGCTCCTGAGAGATTCACTAATCTGTGATAGATGTAATATGTAGGATTTATAATAATAACACACCAATCCTTCATGTTTCATATGATGATATTTGCTACAACTTAATGTTACTCTAATCATTTGCTACAAGGGAAAATGGGGTTGTATTTGTGGAAACAGTTTTCTTGATGAAATGACATCACTGTACCTGATAATTTTTTTGTTGCATTGCCACATAATATGAGAAGTTTACTGAAAAGGATTGGTTTATTCAAAATATTTGTGATTATTTCTTCAGGGAGTGGATTGATTAGTTAACTTGTGGATCTCACTGATGTGTATTACAGAAACAGGCAACAAAGCTGAATTTTAATAGCAGCTTGAAAACAGAAGGATGTTCATAGCTTGTTTATAGAAAATGAAAAACATTTAATTCAGGTAACTGGGTTTTTTTCCCCCCTTTTACATTGAGAAAATAAAGAGGTATCATTCTCCTGACTTTTAATCAAAAGATACAATGTGAAACTCAGAGCTTTCAACTGGGAAAGGGAGAACTGGCATTGATACAGATTTCATTCACCTCTTTCTGCTCATGTGCTGCTTCCTGGGTCAGATTTCTCTTCCTTACCTGATGCAGTGGGCAGCTGTCAGTACCCAGTTGGTGGCAATGAGGGTTCCCCCACAGGTGTGATACCACTTGCCATTGGCTCGGTATTGAAGGGAGGCCTGGAATCAAGGAACCAAGCAAAGCTCATTTTTGCTTTTATTTACTCATTTTTCATCAGTGTTCTTCGTTCCTGAACCCAGAACACAACTTGCTGATGGCGGAAGGCTTTGGAGCTTCCAACTCCTGGCCACAGAAAAGCTTTCCCTCCTCCCCTGTCATCCAAAACTTGATTTTTAAAATGCTTAAATAGCCCAAGTCTACTTGACTTAAAATGAGCAAAATGCAGCACATTGAGAAGTTTCTTAAAAAGCCTGGAAATTTTAGGATTGATCAGAAGAGTCAAAAGATGTCAGGCAAGATGCACCAGATGGAATTTAAGCCCTGGTTTTGTTGAGTTGTGCTGTGCAGAGGTAACACAGCCCCAGCTGTCCCAGGGAAAGTAAAGAATGACCAACCTGCCAGGGCCAGCTGTATGGTCTTGCATCTTCCCCTCCAACAACTCTGGACACAAGAGGTGGGTAGGCAGGAACCCCACAGCCAAAGGCTAGAGGACATACAAATAGAATGTTTTGAAAGTAGGTTTTAAAAACAGCTCTAAGACATGAAATAGCACAGCACTCTTTTGAGACAGCCTTGTAACCAACATCCTGTGCTGTATTTTTTTCTGCTTTGATGCAGAATGTCCAATTTGTCTAATAAAAGAATGTTGTTTTTAGATTTTAATTCACTTTTTTTATAAAAAAACCCTAAAGCAGAAGTTGGACACATACCTGCAGGTGCCAGGGTTAACACAGCAAAGAGGACTCCAAGCATGGTGCCAGTTCCTGGGTGCTGCAGGCTCAACTCCACACCATTTTATACTGTGTCCTTTATCTCTGGAACATATGATTTATAATGCAGAGCTATTCCAATACCAATGGAAAACTTGTGTCACTGTGGGATAATTCTTTATATACATAAGTTGCTAAAAAAATTCCCATTTTTCAGTTTGTATAGCCTTGGGTCCAGGCTGTATAAACAACTTGGTTAAAAGGAATTCCAAATTAATTGCTTATTATCTATAGCAGCTGTTTGCATTTCCATTGCCTTGAAAGTTCATCACAAAGGTGTTCACAGCAGGAAAATGTTAAATTAATTATTCTAACACTTGGTGGCATGTCAGCAGTAAGTGTCTGATATATTCAGTGATAGATTCAGATGTGCTGCTGGGGTTGGACTAGTTGATCTCCAGAGGTTCCCTTCCTACCTTAATTATTGTACAGTTCTACAACTGCTTGGGGTTTTATTTTGGTCTGAGGTCTGCTTTTGTTCTATTTTGTGTGTAACTGGATGGCATCTACCACATTGTACTGGTTGAAAACCTGTATCTTCATTCCCAGATCAAGTTGCAAGTGTTTCAGCATGCCAGACTTCTTCAATAAACCAGCCTGTAATCCCTTTGAAGTGGAATGTACTTCAAGCCATACAAAGAACCAGCTGTCCATGATGAAGCAGAAATCCTGGTATGCTGTGGTGAGTCAGACTCTGTTCCTTTCCTATTTCCCTTTGTTAGATCAGCAGCACAGCCCTGGAAGAGAACAGGGTTCCTGCAGCACTGCAAATGAGCCTGTGCACACCCCAGAGCAGCGCTGACCTGGGCTGTAACACACTGTGAGTTTGTTATTGAAAAGAGCAAAGCACTCACAGGACAGAGCAGGCAAGAGCAGGCATTTACACCCCTCCAGAGATGCTGCCAAAAAGGAAGTGTCCTAATTCATTAACTGACATTTGAGATCAGTGACTAGATATCAGTGATATCAGTGCTTACCCCTGTCTCTTTTTTTTTTCTTATCTTCTACTACAGGAATTTTCCATCCTTTGTTACCTTTCTATCCACCAACCATTGTTGCTGGTTATTTTAAAACAATATGCTGGTTATTTTAAAACCAAACATCTCTATCCCATAAGCCAGGACATTAAATATGTTCCCCATAGGGAACAAACTTACTAGAATGGAAACAAATATCATAATGGCAGTTTTGGAACCAGAGCTTGTGTTGTACAGAGACACTAAACAAGAGGTTCAAACATGCTGAAATAAATCTAATGTTTAATGTCAGGATTAACAAGCAGCAAAATCCCTGATTTCCAGAGCTCCCATCAGCAGTAGGAACTGTTTTGGATGAAAGATGCCTGGAGCACACATGTGGAAAGCAGAAATATAGAATGCTTTGCTGTTTTGTCTGCTTCTCAAGAATGTATTTTCCTACCCAGACAATAGCACTTGAGAAAGCTGCATTTTGAATTGCAAATTGGATCAATCAAACCCTGCTCTGGCATCTTGTATTTATTATCTGACAAAAGCAGAAACCAGGATTAACAGTGCAGAATTGAGATTCTAAATTTTTTTCCATTAATTTGTTGGATCTTTTCTTTGTGTCTGAATTTACAAGCTAAACATGTTAAGCTGCTCAGTTTAACTTCAATGTCACTATCATTTTCACTGAATTCCAACTAAAAGTATAAATTTTGGATGGTCAGTTACTATTTTAACTTTCTTCACTTGTTGTGTGCTTGTAAACCTGGAATTTTGTATAGTTAAGCTGTTCTGCATTTCACAAATCCAACCTTCTGCTCTCTTGCATACTGTAAATAGAGAAACCTTTCCTTTTCCCCTTCCTCATGGAGGAATTCTGAAACAGTTCTTTTGTTATGGAGGAAATGCTCACAGGAATCCAAATATATTTACTGTAAAACACTCTGAAAGCTGTTTTGTTTTTTGTTCTGTTCATGCTTTATGTGATGGCAGCTTATCCATCTTTTCCAGTCTTCCTTGGGCTCCATGGGTGTCATGCTGCTGGCAATTCTGCCAGGGAACATCAAATGCCTCAGCCTCCAGCAGATACCGTGGTGGCTTGGAAATAGCCCCTGGAAGTTCTTATCATCTTCATGCCAGATGTTTCAGACACTAAGCACCTCGTGGAACTTCAGTCAGAAAGAGAAGGAGCTTCTGGTATGTTCTGTTAAAGCAGAATAGTAAATATCTCCTTCAACACACAATTTACCTGCATACAGCTTATGATGGAATCTGTTGCTTCCCTGGTTTTATTCCCTTGAAGGGCATTAACTCTGCTATACAAATTAGTAAATGGAATTATCTGCAGAAAAGCCACAGACACTGAAATCTGCTTTCCTGAGAGATGCTTTTCATCTGAAACCAGACCCCTTTGAAAATTTGAATTTAAATAGTGACCCAGTTTTTCCTTAGGACCACAAACTGTGCCAAATTCATTACTTGCTGGATGGATGTTAAATCTGCTGCTTGATGGTCCCCTGGGATCATTTCTGTGCTCTTCAAAGTGAAGTTTGGCCTGCATTCCTCAAGATAGAATAAGGTTATGCTGAGCTATATATACTCATAAGGAAATGGAGATGAGCTTGACCCTGTGTGGTTTTGTCACTTGTTGTGCCTTCCAAATTGTCTTATAGCTGGCTTATATCCATTTATATATTATTTTCCACACAGTATTTGCAGTCAGTACTGGCCACAGATGTACCATAAGGCTCTGCTTATCTAAACTGGATGGGGAGCAAAGGCAGGAGAGAACAGAGACAAAACCAACAAAAAACCCAACCACACTCCAGCAATCAGATTAGACTGAAAGATATTTATTTAGAAACAACAGCTTTGGTATTTTAAAACCAAACAACCTGTAAGTCACTAGAAAGTGGGATGTCTTCCCCATAGCCAAAACAAATCAATGCACAAAGTCTCAACAGGCTTAGAACAGGAAACCTGTAGATCAGCATTTCCAAGTGTATATCCAGAAAACAATTTCATTAAATTGATTTTTCACTCTACAGTCATAAAGGCTGAAAAACCTCTTATGAGAACTTAGATATCTACAGTTCAATTGACTGTTACTGAAGTGGAGGAAAAATTAACATACTCCCCCTCCCCCCCAAGCAATAAATTAAAAACTGTATACCAGAAAGGAAGTTACACTGAAGTTTTCTAGTTAACTCTCAGAAGGGAATCATCATCCTTTATTTTTCTGTAGAATTAAAAAAAAAAAGAACCAGATCAAAATATCAAAGGACTTAGTACATCTTCAAGTATTTTCACCAAATGGATTACTCCTAGGGAACTGAACAGCTTACAGGGAAAGGAAACGTCTGTTACACAAGCTTCTGGGATAAACTGTTAAATCACCTTCCAAGTCTCAGACTCCTGTCATAGCAAGGCACAAAAGGATTGTTGCTTTCAAATGGTCCTTGTTCTCAGCTGCAAAACTGCCAGGTGTCTTGTGCAAGTGGAGGCTGAAAGCAGGACTAAGCTCACTCGGATGTGGGGATGCTCCCATTCAGTTAATGGAACAGGTTATTTCAAGACCATCTAGCTTGCTCACTGCTATGGATTCTGAGCTTCAGCTGGCTTCCACTTCTTCCCCATTTCTGGAATCAAGTTCTGCACCACCTTCATCTGAAGTAGGTCCAACAAAGAGGAGGAGCAGAGCTGTTTGCCCTGCAGTGCCCAGGAGGATGAGGTGTCAGGTGAGCCCTGGGCTGTGGCTCTGAAGCCTCTGGGCACTTCAGCGGGCAGAGTCGGGGACAGTCACCTGCAGCAATGGTTAACAAGTCACTTGGGAAAAGGCAGAAGGCAAGTCTTGGAGATGACAAAGGCAACTGGATAGACAACAGTGAAAGGACATAATTACGTAATTCCAAGGACACATTTCAGGTGTGTGTCAGGGCACAGCTCTTACACAAAAACTGACATCACCTCCTAACCCCTCCCTCCCTTTGCACTGAGGTTCTGATCCTGATCAGAGGCTTTAACTGCAGTTGTCTGATACACATTCCTATCCTACCTCTTCCTAGGTTAGTTTGGCTACGAGCACCTCCCACTCAACCTTTTATTGGATCACAGGTATTCAGACCTGCTTGGGATCAGGCTTGATCTCCAGTGCTCAAAATGACAAAACCAGTGAGATGACAGGGAAATTTCCAACTCACTTTAAACACCCCATACATATCAGCTGTCAAGTTCAACACCTCCTGCTCAGCCTTAGCTATCCAAAATCAAATTTGATTTTATAATTTGGAATAACAGTACAATCTATAGCTAGAACTTTTCCTCTGACAGCTCTGTTTAACTATCATCTCCTTTTTTTTAAAACAAAACCTACATTTAACTCTGTTCAGCCCTCAGGAGGGAAGCCTCTGAACAGCACAACTAGCTCACACAGCAAATCCAGTCTGGTCCTGCATTTCCACTTCGTATCAACACACAGACAGAAAGTCCCAGTACTAAGAGTAGAACTCACCATCTACTGTCTATTCTGTGCTAAGTTTTTACAGCAAATAAGTTTTCCAAAGCAACTCAAAACAACTTGGGAATTCTTTTACAGCCAGGTAAGATGCATAAGAGCTTGGAGCCAGAACCTTCAACTCACAGTAAAAAGCACTCAGTACTTTCCTTAACACAGCTTTGTTTTTTGTCTGACTGGGAGAAACAGCAATTCAGCATCTTCCCAAAATGATGGTGGTGTGATTTGATGGAGGACTGCACAGTGTCTATAATATGAACATGTACCACGAGTCCCAGCAGATCAAGCACCCTCCCCTCAGAACACCAGCCTGCCTTTGGGTGCTGCTGTGTGACACTCAGAGCAGGCAGGCAGGTGTGCAGACCTCCACACAGCAGTACAGACAAGTACAGCAGCTCTCTCACATGCTTGCTGGTACTGGATAAGAAGCATCATCTCATGACAACTGCAACTGCGGGCCTAGAAACAAGCAAAGTCCTACACTGATGTGTGGAAAAAGGACAGAAAGCTGTGTTTGCCTCCACCTGCAGCCTCACAAATGTCTAAGGACAGACAATGAGTTTATCTTTTCTAATGATTGTGAGCCCTACTGCTCCAATCCCTTCCCTAATCCTCCTTCTTGCAAGGTTAGAGATTGCTTCTTTCAAGAGAGACTGAAAATCATCACAGTCCAAGACAGAGCCTGCCCAGGCACAGCTGACACAACATCAGGCTGACAACACTCAGGGGACAGCAGCCAAAAGCAGCAGCCTTATACCTTACTCCTGAAGAGTGGCTTGGCTCCCGGCCCACAATATTCGTTGTAGATGAGTTTGAACAGAAACAAGTGAAACAAAGTAATTAAGGAGGCCACACTGAACCAGAACAGGAAGGGTAAGCCCGGGTATTGCTTGGCCATGTGTTCCTCATGAGCCAGAATAGCTTTTAGGTGGAGTGTGTGTCTTAGGTCCTGCAAGTGAACCAAATCTGTTGATATATAAAGCAGTGGTGTGATGGGCTGGGTCACCATGACAGGGAAGGTGTGACCCCGTGCCTCCGAGGTCAGCTCCACGGGCTCGTTCATACAGCCTGCCTCACAGGCATACAGTCTGACAGGCTTGTCCTGGAACTTCACAGACACATGCAGGAAGGGCTTTCCTTCAGCATCCAGGAGAACAGCTAAATTGATCAAGTCCTTATTGTAATGGATCCCACGTAAGGAATAGCTGTTATGAAGTACGTCAGGGTCAGCCTGAAACTGAAGATGGTTTTCTGTGAACTGCAGACCCCCAAAACTAAGCACCATTCCCTGCATCAGTCCATGCACTCCAGCTGTCACAAGACCCTTGCATCCCCGTTTCTGGAGAGTCAGCTTCCACAGGTCTGAGAGCTGCAGGATCTGGGTGACACTGGTCAGCCTTGGTGGCCACAGGTTCTCGGCATGCATGGTGGCGTGGCCACTGAAGCAGTGGTCAGCATAGTTCAGGCTGGCTTCAATCTTCTCCCTGTCCTCACCCCCGATGAGTGGGTCTAGCAGGGGGGCTGGCACAGTTGACAGCACGTAGTAGAGGGTCATGTTGACAGTCTCACTGGATGGGGTATGTGCATCTGTGATCTTTCTCATTTCAATCCCTGTAGCAAAAGAAAACAGCCAACAGTCAGAAATTAACTAGCAGGAAAAGAAGATCAAATATATGTTCAATATGCAGGTGTTCTTTATAACATCTAAGAAGCTTTTGTCCATAAAACACCAAAGTGAAATGTTTCCTTGTGTTTGTCTAAGAAGATACTCTCTCTGCTATTTGGGAGTTTGAAAGCCAAACACCCACTAATGACAAAGCTAATTTAATATACAGATGCCTTACAGGCCTGCCATCATGACTCTGCAAGAATGATCTGTCAAAAGACCACAGTCTTTTTATAAAGTTGTGAGTTCTACATTATTTAGTCAGCTACTCTTTTATGTAAGACATTAAAATCTTAAGAAAAAGCATCTTTGTAGAACAGCCCTTAGCTTCCAAGTAAAATCTATTTTTCATGCTATCACTAAAGGTCAACTTTATTTCCAACTGACATGCAGGGCAAGTCAGTGAAGTTCCTGAAGCCACAAAAAACAGCACACACAGAATAATGATTATAAATGTTCTTCTATTGTTTCCTATACATAGGAATAGTCAGGGGTACTCCACTTTGTAAGACAGGCTGGGTTCCAAATCAGGAACACTGTTTTACTGTCCCAAAACCCATCAGGAAGACCAGAGCCTCTGGTGACCTCACAGCAACCAGCACACTGAGCTTTCAGCCACTCTCTAAAGCAACCCCATGGAAGCTGAGCATCACTTTCCTTACCTGAAATGAACAAGTCAGACCAGGTCTGCTGGTGCTCCTGGAAAAGATCGTCCACTCCCATCTGCATCACCTCCAGCATCTCTTTCTTGGCTGCCTCCCTCAGCTTGCTGAAGGTCTCCTCCAGCCTGGAGGCCTCGATGGGCTCCGAGGTGTACACCACAGACAGCACGGTCTCGTCAAAGTGCGACTTGGGCGCGACCTGCACCCGGCTCACGAGTTTCTTGGCAGCCACCACCACCAGCACCACCTTGGGGCCGCCGGCCAGCAGCAGACGGCCGGAGGAGAGCAGGAACTGCCGCTCCTCCACCTTCTCCAGGCTGGTGGCGAAGCGCCCGCCCAGAGCGGAGGCGGCGGCGGGGGCCGAGGCCTCGAAGGCGGCCACCCGCTCGGTGGGGTTGGCGATGCGGATGCGCTGCAGGTAGAGGTGCGGCCGGCTCCGGTGAGCCACCACCTCCTCCCGCACCGTCACGCAGTCCCCGGAGCCGGGCCCGGTCTGGACGCACCGCACCCTCCTCACGGCCCCGTCCCGCAGCGCCGCCAGCGCCGCCCGCGCCTCGCCGCGCCCGCCCAGCGCCCTCAGCCGCACCAGCGCCGGGTACTCGGTGGCGAGCGCCGGGCCCCCGCCGGGCCCCGAGGGCCGCACCCAGAGCCGCCCGGCGGACACGTCCAGCAGCAGGAACCCATTGCCCGCCACCGCCAGCCCCGGGGGCCCGCCGGCCCCGGCCGCCTCCTCAGGCAGCGGCAGCGCATCGCCGCGCTGGGTCTGCGCCCGCCAGGCGCCCGCGGCCGCCTGAACGCAGAGGGCGGCGGGTCCCCGGGGCTCGGCCCCGCGCCCCGCGCCCCGCGCCCGCGCCGCGCCCAGGTACCAGTAAGCGACGAGCAACAGCACCAGCAGCAGCAGCAGGCGCCGCGCCCAGCTGCTGGACAGCAGCCCCGGCAGCCCCTTCAGCCGCTGCTGCAGCCACATGGGCGGCGGCGGGGGAGCCCCGGCCCGGCCCTTCCCGGCCCCGGCCCCGGCCCCGCACCAGCCCTAAGCCGCCATCGCCGCCGCGCCCTGCGGCAGCTCCGCCGCGATTGGCGGCGCTTTGCAGCGCTTTGCGACAGCCGCGCTCCCCGCCCCTGAGGGGGCTTGGCCGGGAGGCGCGGCCCGCTTGGATCCCCCGGGACCGCCGGGACCACCGGGACACCACTGGGACACCCCCCGGGACCGCCGGGACCACCGGGACACCACTGGGACACCCCCCGGGACCGCCGGGACCACCGGGACACCACTGGGACACCCCCCGGGACCGCCGGGACCCCCGGCCTCAACTGACCCGGCTTCCACTGCCCCGGCTTCCGCTGCCCCGGCTTCAGCTGCCCCGGCTTCAACTGCCCCGGCTTCCAACCCCCCCGGCTTTCAAACCCCCCGGTTTCCAACCCCCCGGCTCCAGGTCCCCGCCCTGCTCGGGGCCCCGCCGGCTCCGGGACCCTCCCGTCCCCCTTTCGGCTCCGAGCCTCCTCAGCTCCGGGACCCCCCGGCTTCCCTGGCTCCGGGCCCTCCCTCTGCTGCATCGAGCAGCTCCAGCCCAGGGCCGAGGTTCTGTCTCTCCTGTCACTGCACCGATCGAAAAGGCCTGGAGCGGTGTTCAGTAATTCCCGTGGAAGTTTACTGGCTTACCGCAGCTATGCGGGAAAGGAAGTTCTTTTTATCAACCTGGATCCCACCTGGTGTGTAAATAGAGGAACAAACTTTCTCAAGTGTCTTAGATACGCACAGAAGGCTTTGTATCCAGAGCAGTGCTGGAAAGAACGAGAAACACAGTTTCAAGCAAGTCAGGCAGAAACACTGTGAGATAAAGTGAAACGTGAAATTCAAGACCGGGCAATGAACCAGCTCAATGACGGGAAACAGAGGAGACAGGTTCTTAATTTATTCCTGCAAATGAGCTGTTTGTTTGGGGGTGAGGCATTGGGATCCCAAAAGGGTGGGTGAGACCCCATTCCTTGCAGGTTTCAGTGTGGCTGGTGGTGTCTCAGCTTTGAGGCTGCTCTAAGAGCACAGCTCCGACCCTCCCAGTTTTTAGGAAGTTGCTGCTCTGCTTGGAGCACGTGTTGCACGTACTCACTGGAACATCTGCACCGGCAGCTGGCTCTGTTTAAAAAGACAGGCACACAGAGCAGTGCAAACACACAAACAGGGGGAAAAAAATGCTGGCTTGGCATAGCTGCAGAATACAAAGCTGTCAAACAGAGACAGCCTGGGTACAGTAGCATAAACAATGAGGCATTCATGATTTTGAGAGTGCAAAAGCGCTTTCATTTTAGACTGGAGAGATTTAACTTCATTAAAATGAGAAACTCGCAAATTTAAAAACCCATGTTGAGTCACAGCTCTCAGTCTGAGGTCTGAAGGTGGAGGACTGAACACCTCTGCTGTGAAACAGGCACAGATTTATCACGGGCTTTGTCTGGGCCTGCAAAGTACTGAAGAAATCTAAAGTGAAAGTATGTTCTCTCGGGTTTTTTTTTTCTTTTTTTGTCTTTTTTTTTTTATTTAATTTAGGGGAGCTGGCAGCTTTGCAAAAGGAAGTTTTCTGAAATCATCATCTTAAAGAGAACTAGTGTTTGCTTGGGTTGTTGCCTGGAATGCTCATCACTTGAGCATGAGGACTGTTCTGTTTGCCTGGTAATTATGAGGGAATTCCTGCACTGGGGAGAAGGGAGGCAAGGAAAAGTGCTCTGAACACACTCAAGAATATTCTCATTGAACAAATAAATAGTAATGGGAATTCTCTGGGATGATGCTGTTATGGATCATGGAGAATATCAGTTAGCTACAGTGTGATCCTTCTAATGTGCTTGATTTTTTTCTCCTCATGCCTTCCTGTGTTTTTTTTTGTTGTTGGTTTTTTTAAACACGAATCCTGTTATATCTGTGGTTTCTGTTCATTTAGAGAGATGATTTACTGACAGCCTCACACAGAGTCTGTGTCAGTGGTAGCTGGTGTCCTGCAGGCTCAAAATGGTTCCCCTACATCTAAACCTTACATTCACTGCAGTGTAGAAGTGACCATAAAGCAGCTGTTAATTTTAAGTGTAATTTTCTAAGACAGGATTATTTTGCTTATTCTCATAGGCAGAATGAAATAGAAAAAGATGGCTGGATAAGTGATCAGGGCTACAGCAAAAAAACCCAGCACAAGGCCACAGAGATTAATGTAAGACTTAAAGATATGTGTATGGCCAGAGAAAACCAGCTAATGCAGGAAACAAAAACACTGCAGATTTTGTGTTCACCATGGAAATATAGGATGTGACAGGCAGGAAGAAGGTATGAAGAAGGTATTTAATAAGGCTTCCAGTTTCTAGAGCTGTGCATAACATAATAATCCATGGGATATAAATATCCCATAAGTGTCAGCCAGCTGCAGCCCACCAGTAGCTGAAGCTGGTCAGAGAGTGACTCCTCTCCTCCTACACCGGCGTTTGCTCCATGCTCCCTGGGCATTCACTGCCCGGTGTCCCAGGCAAGCCCCGCTGGAGCCCGAGCCCCAGGCAGAGCCGCTGCAGCTCCGGGATCAACCCCTCGAGCTCCTCGTCTCGCCGTTCCCTCGCTTCCCACGCGGTCCCAGCCGGTCCTGCCCCGTCCCGCAGCCCCGGCCCGGCTGCCCGCCCGCCTCTCGGGGGCTGCCGGGAGGAGGAGCCGGCTCCTCCCGCTTCCTCCGCCCGTGTCGGCCGGGCGGGGCTGGTGCGTGGCACGGCTCCGTCCCGCAGGCATCGCCCGCGCTCGGGGTCAGCTCCCGGAGCGGGGAAATCGCCTCCATGGTGCCTCCGGCCGTGCTGCTGCTCTGCGCGGTGCTGGCGCTGCTCGGGGCGCGGGGTGGCCGTGCCTCGGAGCAGGAAGGTAAGCGGGGGCTGCTCGGGGTACGGGGGGGAGCGGCTGCTGGGCGGGCACAGCCGCCCTGGGTACCGCTGCTGGCCTCCGAGTCCTGCTCTCGCTCCCAAACATTGCCAGACCCGAGCCTGAGTGTCGTGTTAAGCCCCTGGGCGGCGGCTCGGAGTTCCGTGAGACAACATCATTTCATCCCATCGAGGGAGGCTCGGTCCCGTGGGTTGTATCCCACCTGGGTCAGCCCCTCCCTGCTTTTGAACTTAAGCGGTTCAAGACTCAGGGAACGGGAGAGCGTTTGATCCCAGACTGGCCACGCTGTGGCTCAAGATCAGGGATGCTCCTAAAATAGCATCAGTCTGCTTCCCCCATAAACAGCTGGCAGAAGCTCTAGAGTAGTTGGTTGAACAGCAGGGGATTAGGGCAGCTACAGAATGTCAGCAGCACTGACAAAAAGTGGTTCACACACTGTCACTGTGCCAAGAAGTTTGGATAATTATCTCTGCCTTCATTAGAGAAGTGGTAATTAGGAGGAGATTTAATCTTATTATGTAGAATATTTCCCTTCAGAGTGTGATTCTGCTATAACTACCTTTATTATGTATGTGCATTACTTAATACAGTTAGTGTGTATCTATGGGGGTGTTGGGAGTTCTTTGGCCGTAGTTCTTTGGCATAATTAAAACAAAGAATCTCTGTGCTATCCTGCCTTCCTTGCACATCCCAGATCTTCCAGAATTCTAAGTTTTTTTCCAACACTCTTAAGGTTTTAGAGTGTGCTAGAGATATAAAACTGAGGGCTGGGAAAGAGAATGAGGTAAATTGGTTAGGAAGAGGGATTTGGAATTAGCTGTTTTTTGAACCCATCACTTTTGGCATTGTCCAAAGAGAAAATGCCTCATCTTTCCTGTGCCTCAGCTTCCCCAGAGTAATGTGACAGTAATGATACCTGTCTTCTCTCTTGCATGTTCTTTCAGATCTCTGCAGAAGCTCTCAGCATAGTTATTTGTAGTTGATAGAATTTAAAAAAAATCTTGTGTAAATGTAATACAGAGATTATATTATCCACTGTTAAATTGTGTACTGTTTCTTTTCTATTTGATCACCATATTAATGTTATTTTCTTAGACACTATCTTAACAGGAAGTGGCACAGTAAGATTTCCCAAATTATAGCCTAGGGATAAATTCATTCCTTGTCCTAAAATGCAGCTGCAGCTGTGATTTCCCTGTAGACTTAGGGCAGAAGTAAATAAATTTAATTTTTTTTGTTACTGAACTCATCTGGTCTCTGATTTTTATTATTTATAAAATCTCAGAAGTTTACTGAATCATTTCATTGTGTTCTTGGTATCAGGGTTCCTGCTCCAGAACCCTTTTCATGTATAAAGCTCTAAAGCTTTCACAAAAGTGCTAAATGTTCTCTTTTATCATTCTACAGTTGGAAAAACAGGGATAGCAGGATTGGCTCATGGTTGCATAGCAGAACCATCAATCCAGGCCAGCTCCCCTGGTTCTGAGTGCAGTGCTTGCTTTGTTAACCACCCTGTGTTTGTCTTTTGCATCCATGCCATGATTAAATGTATTTGTACAATTCCTAATTGTCAGTGTGGCCCAGGGAGCCTTTGGGCCCAGGAGGCCCAGCTTAGCAGAACAGGCTGCATTTCTGCATATGGAAATTGACTGCAAAATGGGAAACAGGGAAGCATCAATCTGTTTAGGATGTTTTGAAAAGTTTGCATGTGATGCTGAAAAAAAGAGGGTTTACTGCTCTGTCCTCAAAAGTACCTATCAGCTGCATCAGTGTTTAGCAAAATCTTTGGGAAAGAGAAGAAAGGGTTAAAGCAGAAGGAGTGGAGGCAACATAGCACAAACTTCCAGTGCTGGGCTGAAGGAATGTCTCTTGGGATGGAAAGCTCTCGCTACTGCAGAGAGTTCTTAGAACAGAAACTGAGCTTAGTGTCTCTCAGTGTGCTACCTGACAGGGAATCTGTAACTTGGAATTCTGCTGGGGATGAGAGTGGTCTTTGTGCTGGTTTTTCGTGCTCCTCTGAGTTCACAAACTGCATGGGGAGAACTTTTTCTGTCTCAGAAATAGGACACTGCTTCCTGTTCTGCATGAGCCTTTAGCGTTCATCCTGTCCAGCAAACTTTTGGCAGTCAAGTCATAAACAGTGTGTGGCTTTCTTAGGGTGGCAGCATGAAAATGAATTAGTGATTTATTTAATGTCTGAGATGCCTGAGATTTTGGGCTGAAATAATTGCATAGCAGTCAGGATCCTT
>NC_031789.1:2667326-2738262 GCF_001522545.3 Parus major
TTCCTCCTCCTTTCCTCCTCCTTTCCTCCTCCTTTCCTCCTCCTTTCCATTATCATTATTATATGGTTTCTCCCCTCATGTACTAGAATTTGAGGGTTGTCTACATTCCTCTCTGGCAAAGCCATGTTTGTCCCCTTCATTGGCAGTATGAGCCTCACCTTCTCAGAATCCATGATTTCAGAGCTCTCATAAAGCTGCTGTGGCTCTCTGTGTGCCATCACAGAGCTAGAAACTTTAATGGCTTTAACATATTCCCCAAGGACATACAAATTTTACTCATTTGTTTGCTCCCTATGACTGGGTTGGACACAAGGCACTGGAGTGTGCTGGAGGTGCAGGAATGAACTTCATATGTCTAAAAATCTGCCCTTAAAAACTGCATCTATATGGGATTCCTATTCTTTTATTTATCACTTTTTGAATGTCTAATAAATACAATTAGACCTGATCTATTGATCTCAATCTCTCTTTTTTTTTTTTTTTATTCTGATGCAGGTAAAGGATTTAAGGAATTTCTTTGGGAAATTTTCTTCTTTCTTTCTAACTTGGAATCTTATACTTATTTTTTACTTTTGCTGCCTTTGTCTGGTCCATCTAAAACTCCAGCTTCTAGATCCTTCTTCTCTAAGACCAGACAGAATATCAGTTTGGGTACATGAGGGAGATACATCTGGTACATCCATTGAAAAAAATCCTTGTTCCCAAAAATGCCTGCTGAGGCCAAGAAAATGTGCTTTCAGTTTTTCCTGGTATTTTCTGATGTTTAAATCGGGTGGCCAAGATTTGCATTTAAGCACTGTTGCCAGAGCCTATACAAATTCCTACTTCAGCAAAACTGTTAAGGTGAAGTATAAAATTTCATCATTGCAATGAGGAAACCAGAATTTCCACATAAAAATCATATTCCAGGGTACTACAGAGAAACTTTTGAAATAGGGCTTCAGGATTTAGTTTTATTGTTTTTAAGAGATTGAAAATTAAAAGCAAGTTTGTGAGAAGAATGTAAATGAAAATTATAGTACAATTAAATTCACATTGAATATGTATGAAAAACTGGAAAATGCCTCAGGAATGCAATAGAAAATTGAAGCAGCCATGGAGAGGGAATAATAACATTTAGTCTAATTTTGGTTTTCCCTACATCCAGTCAAAGCTGAGTGACAAAAAGCAGCTCTGTGGGGAACAGAAAGTCAAAACTGCATTAAATGAATTACTTCCAAATGGGCATTTTGTAGTAGTTCTATTTTTTATCTTCAAGTTTAATTTCTTTTGTATTCTGTGTGAGAGAAGAGAATTGTAGCTTTCACTAGGAAGGCAAAAAAAAAACACTTAATACATTTTATTTTCTTTTTTTTAGCTCTGAACTCAAGCAATAAAATTGTATCTCTCATTTTATACCCACAACCAAGTTAGGTGTGGAACAGCAGGTTGTGGAAACAACACAAGCTGAGTATCTCTTGTGCTTTCCCCTGTGTGCAGAAAAACTGCTGGTTCTGACTGTTGCCACCAAGCAGACTGAAGGATTCCAAAGGTTCAGAAGATCAGCCCAATTCTTCAACTACAAAGTCCAGGTGATGTCTAGCAGCTTCCATGGTGCTTGGTCAAAGGGAATTTCAAATTGTGGAATGGATAAGACTTGGAATTAAATAAAAGCTCAAGAGAGGACACACACCTCCTCAAGTGGAAAAGTACCATGAGTGGGTCATTTCTGCAGTATCCTGAGTGTTGGCTTGGGATGAGATCCATAACTCCTGCTCAAGGGAGCCTCATGGCCCTTTCCCATTGCACTGCCAAGACACACATGAGCATGTTTCTGTCCCTGTGGCTAGGAGTGCTTTGTCACTGTGCTGTGTTGTGACACTGACTGTCAAGCCCAGAGGCTGAATCAAACCCTGTCTAATCCATTTGTCCTGGGGCTGTTATTTTTACCGTGATTTGCACTGGGAGTTATCAGGACCAGTAAGTTTGTGGGTTCTGGCTCTTTCCTGTGAGCCTTGCTGGGAAAGTGCCCTGCTGAGGTGACCCTGTGCCTGTTGCTGTGCAGGTGCTGGGGCTGGATGAGGAGTGGCAGGGTGGAGATGACCAGCAGCCAGCTGGAGGTGGGCAGAAGGTCCGTCTCCTGAAGTCAGCTCTGAAGCAGTATGAGGATCAGGAGGACTTGATCATCCTTTTTGTAGAAAGGTAATGGTTGAAAAGAATTTGCCATGAACTGAATCTTACAGCTGTTTGGACAAGTTCTCACTGAGAACTGTGAAATCAATTGCTTTTGGAAAGTGTGTCCAGATCTCTGGGTTTTTTCCTGAATGTTCTGTAGTTTCCTGGGAATCACTCAGAGCTGCATCCGTGGCAGTTGGGAAAGTCTGACCAGAACAGGCTGATGCCAATTCCTACATGAAGTTGATAGCATTGTACCCAATTCTGCCACGGTGGAATTTGGCTGCCTCTATTTGCAGAGAATGAACAGACAATTCCTATAGAACTAGGCAGGCCTTTCTTACCAGAGTTATTTGTTTTATAAGGTGAAGTGGGCTGCAGCACATCCTGAGAGCCAAGAATTAGTCTGCCAGAGAGGTGATGAGAGAAAAGGATGGGTTGGAGTGTCAGTGTGTTTTCATATACCCAGCATAAGACTACACTTTCATTAGTTGCATTACAAAAAATGTAATAGTGTTAAACAGAACTAAAGGAAAGGGATTCCCAAAGAATTAGCTGTTTCTAAAAACTTTTATCATTGACATGTTTTTCTGACTCCATTCCTTTTGTCCTTTTTGTCTGTCTCTTTCTCCAGCTATGATGTACTCTTTGCTTCAGGCCCCGCAGAACTGCTGAAGAAGTTCAAACAAGCCAAGAGCAAGGTGGTTTTCTCAGCTGAGAATTACATCTATCCTGACAGAAAGTTGGAAGCCAAGTATCCTCAGGTGCGAGATGGAAAACGCTTCCTGGGTTCTGGAGGTGAGACACAGAGCTTGCTGTCAGCTTTCTCCTCCTGTATCACCTATGGGAGAAATGGAAAAGCAAACTGAAAGCTGCTCTGCAGCAGCACAGGGTGTAGTGAGATTTCATCTGAGAGAAGTGAAAGTACATGTATACAGGAGTACTTCCATTTTTTGGTCATCTGGGTTGAAACACCTCCTCATACTTATTCCCACAGGTTTCATAGGTTATGCTCCAAACCTGAAGAAGCTTGTGGAGGAGTGGAAAGGACAGGATGATGACAGTGACCAGCTCTTCTATACAAATATCTTCTTGGATCCAGAAAAAAGAGTAGGTGTATCTAGATTCTGGGTTTGTGCAAATTGGCATTCTAGCCATTTTCTATTATTAGCAGTTTTTATATTTAAGCATAAAATGTGAATGGGAAGAGAAGTGTCAGAAAACAAGTCTTCCTGGAGGCTTATACCAGTATCTGTAGGTGCTGGTGTTTAAAGCCATTAAATGTGGAGGAACTAACCAGCCTCCTCCCAGGGGATGTGAAACTGCAGAGTGCAGTGCTGACTTAGAGATATCCACTGAAGTACATTCTAGGAAAATGCCATGTAACATCCTACAGGAGCCTGGAATGGACCCTGGAAGCAGCATTTTGATTCCAGCACTGGCCAGATCATCCAGTCCACAGGTCATTCTGGTTCTGCTGTCCTTGCCCAGTTGTGCATTACAGAGGCCAGTCTGTCCCTGGGGACAGGCCAAATGCATGGAGAGCTCAAACTGTAACAGTAATGTACAAATCAAGAGGGAACATTTGAAGTAAGGAACTGCTATCAGACTAATTAGACTTGAAATTTTATACCAGCAAGGCTGGTAGAAAATTTAGAACAGCTGGACATTTTTAGTTCCCCAAATCTGAGCATAGCCTGTGACACTTTAACATGAACAGTCCCTTTAAAGTTCTCATCTGCAGTTCTGGCCCTGTGCCATGCAAGGGCTGAGTAATTCCTCTGACCTGGCACTCAGACAGCGGATGTTAGCACCCTGCTGCCCTTTCCAGTAGTCAGTCTTAATAGATGCCTGCAGGGACACAGAATTCTGTTAAGTCAGAGCTGCATTTTAGTCCCACTCAGTCAGAGTGTGACTTGCTGCAGGGGATAAAAACAAAGATTGCACAAGCTCATCTTGCACCTTACTGTCCTCTGGTTTGACACTGGTACCTGGGGCAGTGCTTGGGGTCACATTTGCCCTGTGGATAGAAGGCAGGAAACTTCTTACAGCAGATGGTTTTGCTGTCTGGCATTCCTGTGTGTTACATGTCCTATGGGGTTTATATGACTGTGTGTAACTCTGCTTCATTCGTATGATGCAGATTTATTGACACACCCATAGCAGCTTTAAAAGGGGGGGAGAGGGGGTTTGCAGTTTTGCCTAATAGAATATATTTAATTTGTTCTAGAAAATGGTGAATTGTCCTAGATTTGAATGAAAATGATGATTATTATGTTTTAGGCTTCAGAATTTGGAGAGTTTGCAAATGACTATAGGAATAGGATAAATTTCACTGAGCATGGGGTCTGTTGCATGTAAAGAATGGATGCCTTTTGTGTTCTAATTAAGGTTATTTATCTAATTCTTTTCAAGGAAAGTATCAACATCAGTCTAGACCATAGAAGCCGGATCTTCCAAAACCTAGATGGAGCATTAGGTGAGATGAAAGAAGGAAACTCATTTCTCCTTGGAATGCAACTTGTGTGTTGACACCAGAAATAAAGTTATGGCCAAAGGGATTGTATTTCAGAAATGGCTGTCCTCACAGAAGAAGCTTCACTAAGAGTCTCTGGCAGAGTTCTGGGATTTGTTTGTAATTCCCCTGTGACCAGCTATGTTCTCATTGCAATTCCTTCTCCACTTCAGGGAATGCAGGTCAGGTTTTTCATCTCACACCTCCTTGCCACTTTGATCTCCAGGCATGTCGGATTGCATTAGC
Organism: Parus major; assembly: GCF_001522545.3. Classification (NCBI taxonomy): domain Eukaryota; kingdom Metazoa; phylum Chordata; class Aves; order Passeriformes; family Paridae; genus Parus; species Parus major. Next base: position 2,672,242 of record NC_031789.1, read on the forward strand.
CTTGGGGATTGAAACTGGGAGGGACTTCCAGTGCAAGTAATTACACACAGCCCTGCCTAGGGCTTGCCTCTCTTTCCACTTCAGATCCATGCTGGAATGCCATGGGAGGTGAGAAGCAGCCAGATATGTCTGTGAACACTCACTGATTGTACCAAGTTTCTGACCTGACCTGCTGATTGATTTTGCTAGTCCTGGCAAGAGAGATTCACTTACTCTCCTGTCAATGCTGCCTAATGTTTTCATTATGGAGTCTCTTTCTCCATTCCATCTTTATTCTGGTCAAGTAAAAAGTGATAATGGCAGTGTAGTTTTTGGCTCCTGTGCTCATTATATCCATGATAGACTGCAGCTTGTATCTGTGATAGTCTTTTTTGAAAAGGATTTTGTATGGTTGTGTTGAGGCAACATCCTGGATGGTCTCTGCCAGGAGGATGGACTTTTGTGATGGGCTGACAAAGAGAGACATCAGGTGCATAGAATACTTAGGTGAGAAGGGCGAGTCCTCCCATCAGTAGCTGTCCCTGTCATTAGTAGCTGTTCCTCACTGCACAGTTTTGAAAGAATGTTTCAGTACGGCTTCTGCCAGTTCCCAGTCATTGTCCAGCTTCCCAGCCATCCTCCTGTTACTTCACAGGATCATTCTGAATGTTTTTTTCTCCTTTAAAGATTTGGTCTGTAGCTCTTAAACTACTTGTGCATGGTTAACCATTGTCCACACTTTCATCTTCCATCAGTTTTTCTGTATAAATGCATTGTGATTCTAATTATCAATAAAAGCCTTAACAAGATACAATGTCATTTCCAGATGAGATAGTTATGAAGTTTGAAAACTCCCGAGTGAGAGCAAGAAACTTGTTATATGACACTCTGCCTGTGGTGATCCATGGAAATGGACCCACCAAGGTAAGTGGACTGTCCTGAGAGAAAGATTTGGTCTCTTTTTGTTGCAAAGTGAGCTTTTGGGCTCAATGGATCACGTTTCTGCCTCTACATAAGATTTTCCCTGTGTGCATTTACATTTGAGAGACAATAAGTAGCCCAGGCCCATAGCAGCAAGATGGATCTGGTTCCAAGACCCACATGTAGTTGGACCCTCAGGCTGTCATTCTTTTCAGATTCTTTACTTCATTGAGAATGTAAACAAAGCTGAAATGTGATCCCACAGTGGGGGTGCACACAAAGATCTCCCCTGCCCTGTAATGCATAATTTGGCAAATTGCCTTTTGCAGCTGCAGCTGAACTACCTGGGAAACTACATTCCTCAAGTATGGACATTTGAGACTGGCTGCACCGTGTGTGATGAAGGTCTGAGAAGCCTCTCAGGGTTTAAGGTAAGGCTGCTGTGTCTATTCAAAGCTCCCAAAACAAGTCTTAAAATTGTTATGTGTCTGATGTGAAACATGACTCACCACTTGTCTCCTCTTGTCCCTGAATGTAGGATGAGGCATTGCCAATGATTCTGATAGGCATTTTCATTGAGCAGCCCACCCCGTTCCTCTCCCAGTTTTTCCTGCGGCTTCGTAACCTTCATTACCCAAAGCAACGAATCCAGCTCTTCATTCACAACCATGTAAGTGAAATTGGCTTGGGATAGTCTTAGGAAATGTGGGGAAAATGGTCACTTCATCCTCTACTCTAGGCACTTTTGCAACCTTGGGCTAGACTTCCAAGCTGTGTAATCACAGTACTTACCTGCAGTGACAGCCACCCAGCTGCAAACATGTGGAAGTGGTCTTTAGAGCTGTGCCTGGTTACTCATTTTCAAGAACAGGAGGCTGAGTGGCCTGGATGAGCCCATCTTACCTGTTTTTCCTTACTTTTGGAATAGGAGGAACATCACTTGATGGATGTGGACTCTTTTGTAGAAGAGCATGGCAAAGAATATCTCGCTGTCAAATTGATTGGACCAGAGGATGAGGTGGAGAATGCTGAGGCACGTAACTTGGGCATGTAAGTGAAGAGGCCATACATGATAGCCAGCAGAGATAGCTGAGGTGTCCAAACTAAGACATCTCTTTTTTCTGAGCATCCCTGTCAAGTGATTGCTCTTCTTTTCTCAGTCACCCTTTCAGTTTTTCTAGCATTAACTCTGATTCCCTTATATATTGGGAAAAATCAGCTTCCATACCAGCTCAATTTGTAGTTCCAGAAACGAAGTTCTCACTACTTTGTTCTGACAGGATAGCCCTGTATCTCCCACCCTCATCTACATACCCAGCCACAGAGCACAAAGGATATGTACCTATATCTCTGAAGAGGAGGAGTGTTGTAGCAAATAAGAATTATGGGAGGGTATCTTCCTGTATGTGATCAGGAGGTTTGAGCTCAAGTGTGGATTTGGTCCAGCTGTAAATGGGAACCTCTTCAGTTTGAGCTGAGGAAACAGTTTGCTAAGTGTGATTTTGGCTGTGTCTGAGAGCTTGCTATTGGACACTGAATCTGATCTGCTTGTACCACGCTGTCCCTCTGGGTTGTTACATTAAACCAAACTTGTCTGAGCACCCTGAAGACCTTTAGAGTACAAGGTGAAGGAATTATTGGTGCTCTGTCCTTTGTCTTCCTCTGGTTTAGGATGTGACTTTCCTTTTCTCTGGCTGTAGGGATTTGTGCAGGAAGGATGCTGACTGTGACTATTACTTCAGCCTGGATGCTGAGGTAGTTCTGAAGAACACAGAGACCCTGAGGATCCTGATTGAACAGAACAAGTGAGTTCTTTGGTCTGAGCAATGCTTACTGGTCATCTCACATGAGGAATTCAGTGCACATCCCTGAGATGTGTAGGGAACCAGGAGAGCTGTGCCAGAGATGGGATGTTAGCCAAACACCTCTTGTGTGGATTTTTTTTTTTCTCACTGTAGTTGGAATCACTGGATTTTAGGCAGGGGATGTAAATCATCCTTAGCTTTGTTTTTTATAGTCACTAGAACAAACTGGATTCTAACAGACCCCGGTGCAGGGTGCAGTTAGAGAGGAGACTGGGACCATATTTACCTTTTCTTATGTGGCATTTCATTCTAACAGAGTTAACAAAACAGCAACTCTGTGAGGGAGGAAATAGCTCTTACAGTGCTGTGGTTTGTAAATATTTTCCTTTTCTTCCTGTGGTAACATCCTGCCCTGCAATTCCTTTTACTTTCCTGCTTGCAGGATGGTGATTGCCCCCCTGGTAAGCCGTCATGAGAAGCTGTGGTCCAATTTCTGGGGAGCACTGAGCCCTGATGGGTACTATGCCCGCTCAGAAGATTATGTGGATATTGTTCAAAGGCAGAGAGTGTGAGTATGCAAAGAGAGTTGTTCATTGATGTAATCCCTCCAATGTAAAGCTTGCAATCATCAAACTAATGTCAAAGAACCAGAGAGCACAAGTGGCTTTGTGTATAGGACAGGAAAAGGAGTCTCTGCTCCCATTTGGAAGCTGCTTTATGTTCTTCCCTGAGCAGAGACAATAATGTACTTGGGGCAGATTTTCTTATGATCACAGTAAGGGTTTGAGAGTGCTGACTGCTGAAATCATCTCACCTTACTCATGTCATGTTTTCCCACCTGGGGATCATAGTTAGTGTGATGCTTAAAATCCTGTAAAGTGCTGTTTAATTTCTGTCAGATGAATCTTTAGGAAATAGCAGGTGATCCTTGAATGGAAGATTCACAAAATAGAACTGTTGATTCATTCATACACTTGAGGGACACTTTTTATAGGCCATTGTGCGTGCAATAAACACTGGAAATCAGCTTATGCACTTTTGGCTGATTCAGTTTCTTTAAATCGCTGGAAAAAAATATGTTGATCTCTCTGGGAAGAGATTCAAGCCATTAATTATGTCCCTAGCAAAAACACACAGTAGCAATTAATTGCTTTCACAGTGGACTAGCATTTGTGCAGCTTAAAAGCTGTGGGCAATATAAGTGATTTTTTTCTGGAATGCCAATCTCTTTTGGAATGGTTTCTCCCTACTGTTCTGAATTGGCTCATTTAGGCAAGCCTGGCTGATGCTGCAGTGCTGCCTGTCATCCTGTCAAGTCCAGCAGTATCTATCTTGGTGCTATTTCAAGTCTCACTTCTCTCCCTCTGTGTTTCAGTGGACTTTGGAATGTTCCCTACATCAGCAGTGTTTACATGGTTAAAGGCAAGGCCCTGCGCTCGGAGCTTGAGCAGGGAGATCTGTTCCACAGTGGCAAGCTGGATGCTGACATGGCTTTCTGCCACAACGTTCGGAATCAGGTCAGTCAAGGAGAGGCTGCCAGGGGAGAGCTGTGTGCCAGGGTGAAGGCTACAGGATTAAGTAGTTTAAGGCATTCAGCTCTGCCAGGGCAGGAACTGGTACTGGTCAGTACAGTGTAGACTTTGGAACAGCATGGGGTTTCTGTCTGGCTGTGAAACCATGTGTAGCCATGGACCACTAAATGTGGATAACATTTTTGTTCTTGGGCCTTTTCAGGACTGCTCTAAATGGGATTTGACAGGGTAAGAGGGAAGACCCTAATTTCACAGCTGCTTCTCTTCTCTGCTTCCAGCCCTGGCTGACAGGACACAGAATCACTGTCTCTGCCTGCAACCTTTCAGAGTTGCTCATATCCAGGGTGGAAATAAAATTGAAAGCCCACAGGAGAAAGAATGAGTAAATGGCCAGCTTGGAGAATGATCCAGTGCTTGGTTTCATGGTGGCTCTCAGAAATACAAGGCCTTTATTATTTCTCTTTGTCCTGCAGGGAGTCTTTATGTACCTGACAAATCAGCATCAATTTGGACACATACTCTCCCTGGAGAATTACCAGACAAGTCACCTCCACAATGACCTCTGGCAAATATTCAGCAATCCTGAGGTGAGATAACCTGCATACTCAGAAGGCCCAGCAGTGTGGAAAGACTTGATATTAGCTTCACCACTCTGGGAAGTCCAGCCTTTGTAATAATGATGTCTTTCAGGTGGGATGAGGAGCACAGGCACACAATTTAAAGAGAACATATTTTTGGGATTCTTAACATATGGATCTTCAAAGCCTGTGAAACAGTGCTTGCATGAGTGCCTGGCCTTTTATTACCTCTTTAAGCAGGGGTCCCACAGAAATTACTGGTTTGCTTCTCTTCTAATTGCAGGACTGGAGAGAAAAGTACATCCATGAAAACTACACAGCAGCTCTGAAAGGGAAATTGGTAGAAATGGTAAGAAAACATCACTCTTATCCATCAGAACAGGAGATGAGCTTTAGTTTATCATCATTATTGTAATTCTGAGAAATAAGCAATTGAGCACAGGAAACATGACCTTGAAGGTACTTTTAGAACCAAATCATTCTCCTAGAAGTACATCTCCAGCTCTTTTAAGTGGAAGTGAGGCACATAAATCAGAAGACAAATTTCTATCCTCACCATTTTAGTTTCCTTCACCTTACTCAGTCTATACTCAGTTTAGCCTTACTTCTTTTGCCTCAAGCACCTGTCCTTGTTTCTGCTGTTCTCATCTCTCTGCTATCTGCAGCCCTGCCCAGATGTTTACTGGTTCCCCATATTCACTGACACTGCCTGTGATGAGCTGGTGGAAGAAATGGAACATTACGGCCAGTGGTCCACAGGTGACAACACGGTAAGTAAAAGCAAGAGCTCTTTTGAGTTCTGGGCCACACCATTTTCTGTGCATATCTGGTGATAGCAGTGCCTCCTGTGGGAAGGCATTAGATCCTGAATTGAAGCAGAAAAGTAGAGACAATACTTGAATTTTGCTCCTGATTAACTGATTTTTCCCCGAGTTCTTTTTTGTGTCCTCTGAAGTTCCAGTGTTCAGCCTCTTTGATGGTAACATTGTTTCCCTTAGGGTTTAATTATGTTTTGAAATGAGCTTTCCATCCTTCAAATTCTGATAAACAAACATAATATTTATTTGTAGTTACCAGGAACAAGTACTTTTCATTCCTGAACTCCAAGGTTCACATCCTTATGAGTATTTCTGTTGAATCTGTTTCAGGACAGCAGAATACAAGGAGGATATGAGAATGTCCCTACTATTGACATACACATGAACCAAATTGGCTTTGAAAGAGAATGGTATAAGTTTCTTCTGGACTATATTGCACCCATCACAGAGAAACTGTACCCAGGATACTACACCAAGGTATGTCCACCTTAACAGCATAACTTGTGGTCAGCTCAGCACCTCCTCTAGCTGCAGCTTTGTGATAAGACTGCCAGAATCCTCCAGTAATACACACACTATTTCAATATTTATTACAGAGGAGCTGACCCTGCAGTGTGACATAAGTATGTGCATTAGGAAACACACAATTCCTCAATGACATTCTTCTGCCTCATTGTTGCCTTTCTCCTTTAGCTGTGGGATGCAATTTCAGTGTTACAGCCTGCCCCTGCAGCTCAGGAGCCACAGACCACCATAGCCCCTGTCTCTTATACACATCTAGTGGTGTATAATTTCAGTGTTACAGCCTGCCCCTGCAGCTCAGGAGCCACAGACCACCATAGCCCTCTAACAGAGTGCACATTGTCCTTCTCTCTCAGACCCAGTTTGAGCTGGCCTTTGTGGTTCGCTACAAACCTGACGAGCAGCCGTCCCTAGTGCCCCACCATGACGCCTCCACCTTCACCATCAACATTGCCTTGAACAGGGTTGGCATTGACTATGAGGTGAGTGTCTGCCAGGGGGTCAGGAGTGCAGCACAGCACCTGGAGCAGCTGAAAACCCTTCCCTTATCCATATCACGCTCCTTACACTAAGGATTACAACTGGCTTAGGCTAGGAAAGAGATTCCTGAATGCATGAGAACACAGGAGGTTCCCCAAGCACCTTGTCACATTTTCAGAAGCGCTGTCAGAAGGCAGGGATCCCTTCCCTGAGGTGCTTTTTCCAAGCTGATGAGTCTCCTGTGTCCCCACCAGGGAGGAGGCTGCCGGTTCCTGCGCTACAACTGCTCCATTCGAGCTCCACGGAAAGGCTGGACCCTGATGCATCCAGGACGCCTGACCCACTACCACGAAGGTCTTCCAACCACCAAAGGAACCCGCTACATCGCAGTGTCCTTTCTTGACCCCTAGAGTTCTGCTTCCCAGGAAGGACCTTTCCCTGGCCCTGCTCACTGCTGACTTTGAGTGGAAACAGGGAATGCTGCTGAGAGTTTCTAAGGCATTGTTCAAATATTTGGATTTGATTTTTATATGATTTTTAACGTGATTTTTAATTAATATTCTAAGACTCCGCTACTGGAAGATCTCCCTCTCTGATACTGCAGGTAATATCTAGGAATATTGCTGTAGAAGTCCAAAGGAGATTTTGTGCCTTCATTTTTGATTCTGCTCTACATCCACTGTTTCTTGAAAGTGCCATTTACTTGAAGATTCATCAGTGATTGATTTGCTTTAAAAAAATACTTTTTTGGACTGGAAATCCAGCTTTTTGGAGGCAAGTCACAAGCTGGAAACCTGTTTTCATCCACAGCATTTTTATGGTACTGGGTGTTAGACAATAATTCCTGGACATTATTCCAAATATAAACCAATCAGGGAGCTGACTCCAGGAGTCATAACAGTTAAGTGTCACACCAAATGAAACTGAGTTGGAAGAGCCTGAAGATCATCTGATTCCTTACCTCTTTGCTGTCTTTGCAAGCAAATCAACAAAGTTCAAAGCAACAGCAGTGGCAACATAGGTGCTTCTGGTTAGCTAAAGGAAGGTCCTCTGATGATGCTTTACCTCTGGGATTGGACTGAAGAGATAAAAGACCCTACCTTCTGTTTCTCCAGCTAAGAGCAACAGACATACCCACACAAATTCAGGCCATGTCAGTATGTAGATTAAATTTAAGAAAGGGAAGGCTGGGAACAGCTGCATCAATCAGGAGGGCTTCACTGCAGAATTGTCTCTGTTCTATACCGTGTTACAGTAGCCAAAACACAGATCAATCTCTGGATAACAACCCAGAGGTTCCAGTGGTCTTTGGTGACCTCATTCCTTTTGTCAGAGATTGTTTTAATGATTTTCTTTGATGGCCCATTCACATTAGATGGGAAGAGCTGTTCTCTGTCTCTTAGAGGAAATAATTATTCAGTGTTTCTGTTATTTGAGATTGAAAACCAAAACACTCCATTGCAGAAACTTCTCCAGTGGGGTCAAGGCTGACAGAAATGGGTGACTGGGAAGTGCTGAGAGATTGTGGTAAACCAGTACTTGTAAAAATATGTCTAGACTAGACCTGTGGTTAGAAGGGGAAGGGGCAGAAACCTTTTCTGCCTGTGCCTGTGAGATACCTGCTCTGTTTATCGGACACTATTATGCCAGACTAGTGTGTTTCACAAGCAATAAATTCATAGCGTGATTGTCCTTCGGGGAAAAAAAAAATTAATCTGCCTTTTAGTTGTCTGTCTCCAGCTTCTCTGCCTGAGAGTCAGGGTAGAGCCCTTCTGGGATGGGTCATTCTAATGGGGGCAGAATAGTTTTAGACATGTTTAGGAGTTCTGGCAGGAGCTGTACACAATTTTGAAATGTGCCTGAGGAAGGGGACATTCAGCTTTCCCCACTTTCCTTCACCTTTTTAGGTCTGTTTTAAAGCCACACACTCACCCGTGCCCAGGAGAGAAAAATCCAGGCAGGGGCAATCATTTGAGAAGCAAAATTGTACTAAGCCCTGCGAAATCTAGAACTGTCTGTTATCAAACGAAGGGATTGATAAGCCAGTCGTCGAGATGTCCAAAATGTGTATTACGTATTTATTCAGCAGCAGGGTTGTTTGGGGGTTTTTTTTGTTGTTATTTTGTTGTGTGTTACCTCGGGCCGGTTCGGAGCTGAGCGTTAACGAGCTGTACGGTTTGAGCGTGGGGAACTCGCATTAAACCCTTTCCCCTCACACGGTCCGTGGCTTCTCTTCCTGAGGCGCGCCCAGGCCGCCGCCGCCCGCCATGACACCCCGGAACTACAGCTCCCAGCGTGTCCCGCGCGCGGCGCGCGGCGATGACGTAACGTACCCGCGCCTCCCGCGCGACGGCGCCGCGGAGTGACATGGCGGCTGTGTGGGAGCGGCGGTGAAGGTGAGCCCCGGGCGGGGCCGGGTTGGGCCGAGGAGACCCGGAGCTGCTCCAGGCCGGACCAGTCTCTCTGAGGGTCGCCTTCAGAGAAGCAGGGATAGGGACAGGGACAAGGGCAGGGACGGGTGAGTGTCCGACCCTCTGGGGCGGGGTCCTGAGGGGGGGCGAGGCAGGTACGAGGAGGGCGCTTCCCGCCCTTTTCTGCCGCCCCGAGGGCTGAGGGAGAGGCGGTGTCCGTCCGGAGCGTCAACCCAGCGCATTCTCTGGGCACCGGGATGGCGGGGAAGCACAGCCCAGAGCATCCCTGGGCCATTACAGGATGGAGGGGGAGCGGAGCCTGGGGCATTCCCCGGGCACACCGAGATGGAGGGGGAGCAGGGCCTGGAGCATTCCCCGGGCACACCGGGATGGCGGGGGAGCGGAGCCTGGAGCATCCCTGGGGCATTAGGGAGCGGAGCCCGGAGCATCCCAGGGCATACCGGGATGGCGGGGGAGCGGAGCCTGTGGCATTCCCCGGGCACACCGGGATGGGATGGCGGGGGAGCAGAGCCCGTGAGGAGCTCGGTAGCCTGTGTCCCTCATCCGCGGTCACTCTGCCACAGGGGTGGAGACCGGCTGGACTCGGCGCCGCTGAAGGAGCTGCGGGACGGAGTGCGGCCGGGGCGAGGGAGAAGGCAGGGCAAACTGCTGCCATTTGTCTTCGAGAGGGCCTCAAGCTGGCCATGCCTGACTTGTGAAAACGTAACTCATCCTGAAAGTAAGCGGAGGATGGGGAGGAGTGATCACTGCAAGCCTGTTTATTGGAAGGGAGAAAGAGTTTTAGGTTTTTTTCCTGATACATGAGTTGTATGAACTGGAACAATTTCTTTGTGAAGGAAAGAAGATAGTTCTTAAAATGTAGATTTATCTAGTTCATGTAAAGATGCTTAGTTGGATCACAGAATCATGGAACGGTTTGGGTTGGAAGGGACCTTAAAGATTATCTAGTTCCACTCCCTGCTAGAGGCAGGAGCACATTCTGCCAGACCAGGTGGATCAAGTCCTGTCCAACCTGGCCTTGAGCACTTCCAGGGATGGAGTAGCCACAGCTCCACTGTGAAACCTGTGCCAGGGCCTTCCTACCCTCACAGGGAAGAATTTCTTCCCAATATCCCATCTAACCCTGCCCTCTCTAAGTGGAAAGCTTTTCCCCTTTGTCCTGTCACTACACCCCCTTGGGTAGCTGTTGACACTTGGTGACACTGGTCTTTACTGGATTTTTCCCTGTAGCGCAATGTCCCTGCTGTTTACTCGTTCCAACCCAATAGTTGCAGTGAAGAAGGATAAAAGACACATGGCTGAGGTAAATGCTTCTCCACTTAAACATTTTGTCACTGCAAAGAAGAAAATCAATGGTATCTTTGAACAGTTGGCTGCATACATCAACGAGAGCTCCTCATTCCTAGAAGGTAAGCTGAGTTCTTGAGCTATGAGTGTGTAACAGTGCTCTGCCATGTAAGATTTCCCCCAAAACATGCACCAAACCCCCTCAAGTCAGTCAAATGGCACTGCTAAATCTGTGCTTATTTATACATGTGTGTCTGTCTATACAGTCATGTTTGTAAGAGAAACTGAAATTTGTTTTGTTGAATTTGGGTGGAGTTCAGTTTCTTATTTTGAAGATGAGAAGTTCATACATGTTAAGAAATGGAGCTATGGTTGATTTTTATGCTTGGGAGTTTTTTAATTAATTACACAACCCCAAGAGGGTTTTTTTGCCTATAATCCTTTAAATATTCTTGCCTGAACACATCATTGCTACTGACATGTAACGTATGCCAGTAATTGGCTTTAACAGCTTAAGACACAGACAGATTTTATCTCTAAGGGTGCTGGACTGTTTGCAGTGTTGGCTGTTCTGTTCGAGGCTGTCCCATGAATGGGAATGGTTGAGATACACAAAGGAGTCCAGCTGATAAATGCTATTGTAGAATTGCTTCAGGGTGTCACTGCCTATGTCAGGATCACTCACGTGAGCTGTGGGACACAGATAAATGTTCAGTGTTACCATCACAGAGAGAGGTTTCACCCAGGACTGACCCAGATGGCTTCTGGCATTCAGAGACATGATCTATTTTGATTTTAGAAACACACAAGAATGCAGAGCTTGATCCTGTCACCACAGAAGAGCAGGTACTGGAAGTCAAAGGCTACCTGTCAAAAGTCAGTGGTATTAGTGAAGTGTTGGCAAGACGGCATATGAAAGTTGCTTTTTTTGGGAGGTGAGTTAAGTGTTTGTGTTGCCTACACCCCCTATTCAGTAAAGCATTTGAGTACTGTAGCTGGCAAAAAATACTAATATAAGCACCAGCACTTTAGCTTCTGCTTGTAATGTCCACATCCCTGATACAGGTGCTCTTGTAAATTTGAAATAAATGTTGTATCATGTAAATCTTCAATTTGAAGAATTCTTAAAATAGGGAAATAGAAAAGTCTTTTTTGCAGGTTGCCTCTGGCACCTAAATTGTTAATGGCTCTGATACAGCTTGGCTTTAGAGAACTTGCTTTTGTAATATCGAAATGAGCACACCTGGCTCATTGGAAACCCGAAACATTGTCCTTAATCTGACTGCAGGACAAGCAATGGGAAGAGCACTGTGATAAATGCCATGCTGTGGGACAAAGTTCTTCCTTCAGGAATTGGACACACCACCAATTGCTTCTTGCGTGTGGAAGGGACAGATGGACATGAGGCTTTCCTGCTGACAGAAGGCTCAGAGGAAAAGAAGAGTGTTAAGGTACAATTTCCTTAAGCATAAGGTTAAGGATAAGAACTCTTCAGAAATGTCAGAAAAGGGATGAAAAAATATAAGAAATTTCACAGCTAAGAATTGTAATCATTAAAGGAGATGAAGATTGTTAGATGTAGGAAGTAAGGAATGAAGCAGGTTGCAGGATGGGGACTTGTTCATTTTATGGAAGAGATTGATATGTTGCATTTATCAACGATAGCCTGGAACAATGACTCAGGAAGTTCTGAGCCTTGTATAACTGTTGGAATCACAGACTCGATAATTCCTCTGTAGCATTTCCTGAGAGGAGAAATCTCTCATAAACTCTCACTAGCAGTTGACCTTTTACTAGGACACTCAAGGTTTTATGTGAAAAACCTTCCAGAGAGAAAATAATTTGAACTTTAGCTTTATCTCAAATTGTCTGTGAACAGCCCTGAAGAGAGGTTAATTGTGTTAGTGGGTCTTGGCATGCAGGAAATATTGTTTCCATCTTTTTGCAGACAGTAAACCAGCTGGCTCATGCCCTTCATCAGGATGAACATCTGAATGCTGGCAGCTTAGTCAGTGTAATGTGGCCCAATTCCAAATGTTCTCTCTTAAAGGACGACCTGGTGCTGATGGACAGGTGAGAAATAGCTTTCTTTCCTTCCCTGCTTATCACAGACTAATTAGGAAAATGTTTTCAAATATATATTTAACAAACATCAAGGGAATTGACCCTGTTCTAATCTGAGACAGTGACCAAAGTCCCTTGTTGTAATTAACAGTGTGATTTTCTTGGTCGTTACTTCCTGTTAGCCTGTAGTTTGTCACCTCAGGGCAGTGTAGCTCAGACATGGGAAATTAATGCTCTGAAAAACTCTTGTTAACTTTTTAAATTCGGTTTTTGCTGTATTCACAGCACAGTAATGTCTCATTTCTCTTTACTGTTAGCCCTGGCATTGATGTAACCACAGAGCTGGACAGCTGGATTGACAAATTCTGTCTCGATGCTGATGTATTTGTCCTGGTGGCAAATTCTGAATCAACGTTGATGCAAACTGTATGTGCAAGTCCACTTGTTCAATGAATTTGGCTAAAGGTTAAAAATATTTGACATATTAATCTAAAGAGGTGTTGTTTCATTTTCCTTAGGAGAAGCAGTTCTTTCACAAGGTGAATGAACGTCTGTCTCGACCCAATATATTTATTTTAAATAATCGTTGGGATGCATCTGCCTCTGAACCAGAATATATGGAAGAGGTTTGTGATGTGTTTAAACTAATTCTCTTTGCATGGATATCATGGAGTCTGTTTTGACTCTGGTCCTTGGGGATCAGTACTATGTGTGATTGTTTTACTGGTTGGATTTTTATCATCTTAGTGTGGAGATTAGAGGGAACATAGAATGGTGATCAGGACATGACTCTTGAAATTTCTGAGCAGGAAATCAAGAGTCTCACAGGGGCCCTTTGAAATGAGATAACTTCAGATAGGGCATTTGGGTGCCTGGTCTAACCTTTAAGAGATGGATAATGTGGATTTAACTGCACGTGTGGTTTATCATGGTTATCCCACAGGTGCGCCGGCAGCACATGGAGCGGTGCACCAGTTTCCTGGTGGATGAGCTGGGTGTGGTGGATCGAGCCCAGGCAGGGGATCGGATTTTCTTTGTGTCTGCAAAAGAAGTGCTGAATGCCAGGATTCAGAGGGCTCAAGGGATGCCAGAAGGAGGTGAGGAAAACTAGCAGAAATTTACCATTGACTTACAGAGAAGAAAATAGAGAGTATCTTGTTTCAAAAAATGTATGAAACTGGGGAAGGCCAAATTATTAATAAGGCAATCACAACAGAAGGGGTGATTTAGTAGCACTTTTGCATTGGCTTCAGTGTAAAGCAAGAGCATTTCCTGATATCCAACATCTGATTGCTTTCTCAAAATTTAAGTGGTTGTTTTGTGTGTTCCTTCTCTCAGGTGGAGCATTGGCAGATGGATTTCAAGTAAGAATGCTTGAATTTCAAAGCTTCGAGAGAAGGTTTGAGGTGAGCATTGCGTGTGCTGACCTTTAGGTTAGATTTTACTCCTGAAAGACTGGCACTTGTGGGGACACATTTTGGAAAGCTGTGTTAGTATGGTCCTGCCTGCTGCTAATCTTGGGCTGCCTTTTGTACACAGGAATGTATCTCACAGTCAGCAGTAAAAACAAAATTTGAGCAGCATACGGTGAGAGCGAAGCAGATTGCGGAAGATGTTCGCCTCATCATGGACTCTGTGCATGTTGCTGCCCAGGAACAGCGGTGAGAGCTGATGCTTGGTGCTTGCATAACTGAAGTTTGTATTCTGGGAGAGATGCAAGGGAATGTGAGCATTTGAAATGCAAAGTAGAATACAGTGTGTTTGAGAGCAGGAAGGACACGTATTGGTGGTCTTGCTTCTAGTGAATTATGGAAGTATTGGGAAAAGGACCTTATTTTTGTCCTGTGCCATGACTGTGTAATGTGTTGCAGATATTTTGTTACTAGGCAGGAAAATCTGCCTTATTTCTGGAATTCAAATATATTTATAGATCAAAAATGTATTTATCTGGCATTTTGATGGACAGGGCTTTTTTTCCACCAGAGTTTACTGTCTGGAAATGCGAGAGGAACGTCAGGATCGCCTAGGTTTTATTGACAAACAGCTGGAGCTCCTTACTCAAGACTACAAGCGGAAAATCAAACAAATCACTGAAGAGGTGGAAAGGCAGGTAAGGAGGAGTGTCTGCAGAAAACTGGATTGTCTGAAATGGCTGCCAGCATGGTGGGGAAAATGTGCAGTGCTGACAAAGCTTTGAAGTACTAGAACTGTGGGAGTTACAGATGGGAAGGGGAGAAAAGCTTTCAGAAGCTCTATTTTCTCTCCTATGCTGTTTCCCTAGGTGTCAAATGCAATGGCAGAAGAAATCAGACGGCTTTCAGTGTTGGTAGATGAATACCAAGCAGACTTCCATCCATCTCAAGTAGTTCTTAAAGTCTACAAGAGTGTAAGTGATGTTTGCTTTAGCAATTTAAGAGACCTTTTTTAGCTCTGATTAATTGTGCCAGCTCATTGAGATGCTTAACAGTCTTCCAACTAGAATATGAACTAGAGCTTTAGTTTTTTAATAACCTCAGTAATAAATTGATTCACATTATATAGACTGAACAGAACTTTTCTTGAACTAAAGAGTCCATGTGAAATTTTTTTGATTTGCCTTTTCATCCCCTTCACTGAAAAATGGGGGGAGTATGAAATTAATGCCAGAACACTGGGCAGACAGATTGTGCCCTCCTTTTCTGGGAGGGTCTTTTTAACTAGTAAGCTCTAGCACCTTCAGCCTGCATCTTAGCCATGTTTATTCTAATCTTAATAACCCTCTCTTTCTTTGTCAGGAGCTGCATAAACACATAGAGGAAGGCCTGGGCCGTAACATGTCAGATCGTTGCTCCAGTGCTATCACAACTTCCCTGCAGACAATGCAGCAAGAAATGATAGGTCAGTTCCACAGGCAATATTGCCCTTTCTCTTCCTTTGAATTGCAGTGCAAAATAACTAGGTGGATGTTCTGGGTTTCTCATTAATTCAATGGCTGATGTGCAGCTGGCTCCAACTTGAGGAATAATACTGTTGTGTTGAGGATTAATTCTGTGTCTGAACTTGTGCAGTGATTTCCTAAGGAATATGTACAGTCACAGTGTAATCCTCATGACAGAGAGGAGCTCTGGCTTTGGAAATTTGGGAGATTCTTACACCAAATCCTAACGAAATACAAATGACTTGTAACTAGGTGCCTGTCTGAGTATGGGACTAAGGTGCCTAAAGACTTGCAGAACTGGGTTTCAGATTTTGTTTTCCAAGATTTTGCTAATCTGTAAACTTCACCAGCTACCTGTAAGGATTTTGGAGGGTCTGTGGAAAGATTTCCTTCTGGGTTGGTCTGAAGAACCAAGAATTGAATACTAATTGATGATGTTTCTCTTACTTTGCAACATTCTTGGCTTGTGAAATTTAATGTACTAAGTAAACTAACTGTGGAGGATGAAACAAGCCATAAGCACCCTGATATGGAATATGAGACCTGTTAATTCTTGTGAACTCAACAGCCATTTTCTGCATGTTTTTGTTTTCTGTGTAGATGGTTTAAAACCCCTCCTCCCAGTCTCTGTGCGGGGCCAGATGGATATGTTAATTCCTCGGCAGTGCTTCATGCTCAGCTATGATCTGAACTGTGACAAGCTTTGTGCTGACTTCCAGGAGGATATAGAATTCCATTTCTCTCTTGGATGGACGATGCTGGTGAACAGATTTTTGGGACCAAAGAATGGTCGTCGGGCCTTGATGGGCTATAACGACCAGGTAGATTACCTCATTGAGCACTTGGGATAGATATTCATTATTTCAGTGGCTGCTGAACTTCCTTTGGTGGGAAGAGCAGTGGTTCACCTTTTATTCTCTGATTTTGTTTTGTCCCTGCTTTTCTAATCAGGTTCAGCGCCCTTTAACACCAGCAAATCCCAGTCTGCCTCCTTTGCCTCAGGGTTCTATGACCCAGGAAGAACTCATGGTGTCCATGGTGACTGGACTGGCCTCTTTAACTTCCCGAACTTCCATGGGGATCATTGTGGTTGGTGGTGTGGTAAGTGTGCATTCTAGGCAGCATTTTTATAACTGAAGTTGGAGCACTGATGGAAAAAGCACTTGCACTACCAAATCCTGTAGATATTTGCTATTCACAGATAGTGACCTATTTTGTCCTTTGTTCTTCCATTTGAGTATAGTGAGCTGATTTTGCAATGCTCTGTGCACCAATGTTGGGAGTGAGCATCAGTCTGAGATGATGACTGTGTAATTTCTTTTCCTTTGTGTTTCTTTAGGTCTGGAAGGCCGTGGGTTGGAGATTGATTGCTCTCTCGTTTGGCCTTTATGGGCTGCTCTATGTGTACGAGCGCCTCACCTGGACCACCAAAGCCAAGGAGAGAGCTTTCAAGAGGCAGTTTGTGGAGTATGCTGGGGAGAAACTGCAGCTCATCGTCAGCTACACGGGCTCAAACTGCAGCCACCAAGTCCAGCAGTGAGTTCCCTGTATTCCTTATGGAAATTCTGTTGTTTGGGGTTTTTTTTTAATGCTATTCCTTGTTAAAAATGAAGATAACTAAAATTAAAAAATAAAGATAAATAAAGATTCCTTGTTAAAAATAAAGATAACTTCATGCTGAATTCTAGATTTAAAAAAATGTAATGACACATATTTTAGAATAATATTACTTTTATTTTGACTATGTAGTGTTTGGGTGCTGTTAGGCATTAGTCTTAATGTACTTCCATGCCTCAAATCAAAATGCTCTGACATATTCTTGTGCAGAAGTGGAAAGATGAGTGTCTGAGTCACAATACCATCATCCCATTCATCAAAAGGATTTATTCCTTGAATGTGCTGCTTGATCTTGCTTTCCATCATATTCAACTCTTCTTGTTTCATAGAGAGCTTGCTGGAACGTTTGCTCATTTGTGTCAGCAAGTGGATGTCACACGGGAGAATCTTGAGCAAGAAATTTCTGCCATGAATAAAAAAATTGAAGTTTTGGATTCACTGCAGAGCAAAGCAAAACTGCTCAGGTGAGATTTGATTATTCCATACAGTTGTTTTTCATGTGATTGCCCCAGGATGTTCATATGAGCTGTAGTTCAGTTCATTCTGTCTTTGTCATAGCACTTGATGTGCAGGTGTCAGCATTTTTCCCTACCAAGTAATGTTCCCTTTCACTAGGTACTTTCCTATGGACTGTTGACAGTCATTTCAAGCTTCTGTCTCACAAACCACCTTTTTCTTCCTGTTTTTTATTTGTTTGGAATTACAGTTCCTTCCCAATTATGAAAACATACAGTCTTCCACTCCTACAAGCTCCTTCAGGCCCTTAAAAAATTACACAAAAATTCTTGCCTTCACCTTTGTATGCAGTTATCTGCAGAGGTTGTTGGGAAGATTTCTTCAAACATTCCTTACCTACACAGTAAGACCAGTGTGAAGTTGTGTCCAAGATCTCTGAACCTCAGAGCTTAGGGACTGACAGCAGGCAAGCATTCTTGACCTGCAAGGAATGGCAGCAGCCTTTTGGAATGAACCTCTGGCACTCCATGTCTTGCCATGTACTTGTTTTTGTTGCACTTCTTTCTGACTGGCTTGAGAAGAGCTGTTTCATTCACCTAACAAAACTTTCTGTCCTTGCAGGAACAAAGCAGGTTGGCTTGACAGCGAGCTCAACATGTTCACACATCAGTACCTGCAGCAAAGCAGATAGTGTGAGAAGAAGAGAGAAACAAGAGTTTTCCTTCAGTCCTCTCTTAATTACTGCAGAGAACATGGTGGGTGATGGAATTCCCTAAAGGGTATGAGCAAGAGCACATCGCTGTGTTTCCAGTTGCTGTGTGAACAGTAGGATTCTGCTTCCCTGTTCTGTGTCCCACCTCTAAACACTAGCTGTTAATAACTCTTCTTTTTCCTTGTGAGACCAGCCTACTTGAGGAGGAGTGTGTGCTTTATACATTTACAGGGGGCTTTTACTGTACTTCATTTTGCTTTAAACAAATTTAAAGCAGTCAAGCAAATGTTTGTCAAGTTGAAAGTTATTCTGACACATCTTTATGGAGTCATTTGTTTTACTTCATAAAGACAAAACTTTTGACTTCTAAGCCCCAGGTTGATGTATGTGTGACAAGCAGCTGTTTGACTAAACACAGATCCCACACACACAGACGTGATGGTTTCACAAAGCATTTATAGCCCACGCAGGCTTGTCTCTGAGGTTAATATTCCATTATTCTAGAACATAACAGAAAATCACAATGTCCCTTCATAGAAAGGTTTATTGCTCTCAGGATGCTTAAACCTGTGAACAAAACCCAGTTCTCTTCTGGAGCAAGAGGGACTAAGATTTTGCTTTGGTAATCTTAGTGGAGTTAGTTTCTTCCTCTTAAGAGCTCTTTAATAACACAGTCCTGCCCATTTCCTCTCATGGACAAATAGTTTGCAAGGACAGAACTAGTTCCTGTGAAGGAGCTAATTTGGAATAATTTGGCAGTTTGTTGAGGAGGAAAACCAGGAGAGAGAAGCTAGTTGACAGAATGTAAAGCACTGCACTATGAGCTCAGTTGATGAATGTGGGTTTTCTTTGGAAAAGCACAGCTGTGTTTCTGGAAGCAGGCCTGTGGAATTCCATTACCACTATTTGGCCACAAGATCAGCATGTGGATTTCACACTGTAAGAGATGTTGCTTCATGTAGAGTTCCCACAGGATGTTACAGTCCAGGCAGCAATAGGATTTGATATGTTTCTCTTCTGTTAAAAGTACCAGAACATGCTGGCAAGTACAGCTCCTCTGGGGTGGGGGAGTCGTGGTCTTGTAGGTCATGCCAGGTCAAGAATGGCTTAAAGCAACTTGTTTTTTTTTTCAATACATTTTTTATTTACAAATACATGAAATAAATTGTTGATTTTTGCCCTGATGCATTTGGAGTATAATGTTTGGTAATTGTAAGGACTTGAGTCTCTTCCTGTTGGTATTGACAAGAGAAGAAATTATTGCTGATTTTAGAAACCTGAGTAGGATTAAGTTCCTCTATTGCAAGCTTCTTTTCCTCTTTGTGGGTCAATATTTTGCCATGTGTTGGTTATAATCTTTCTGTTGCCTACAAAATGTCAGAGGAATCCAGGATCAGATCCTGTAGTTCTGAGGTTAGTGACAACCTAAATTTCTTCAACATCACACACAGAATATGGGCTATTTTTGATCAGGTCCCAGCTGAATTCAGAATTACTGAGCAGTGAGGTGTTTTTCTTATTGACAAAGAGACTTTTCCCTTGGAAATGGCTTTAGGAGTTCTCCTTCATGCTCAGGTGTGAATATATGCACCTGTGATAAGTCCTATGTTTTTCATATCAGGGAAGTTTCAGAAAGAAGCTGCCTGATACTTGAGGGAATAAAAATAGTGAAATGTCAGTAACTACTTCTTAGGTAAGGCTATTCTGAGATTTGCAGAAAGACTTGAAGTGTTTTGATTGTGTAGGAGCTGGTGGTGAGACTCTTTCATCCCTGGAATGCAGAAAGGAAACAAACCTTTCCCTTCCAGTAGAGTGCTTTGACTCCAACTCAAACTGAAAAGCTGTTTATATCAGAAAGTTTTTTTGACCCTGACTGGGTTCCTCAGGCATCCACCAGGATGGGAATATAGATTTGCAAGAAAGAAATTCAAATCCTTTCTTCTGGAAGTGTGTACTCTGAGCTTGTGCTGAAGTATATTGGAGTAAGTGGAATCACCTAGTCTTACTCTACTGTAGGTCTGGTTGAAAAAATTTGAATCTTTAGTCTCTCAAGATGTCACATACACAGTTATAATAAGCTATGTTCTGTTCTATTCAGTTGAAATCTTAAGTTCATCCCTAATACACAAGGATATTGTCAATTCCAGGTCAAGGCAGAGGATGATGTACTACTGCTCAGCAGCTCATGACTACTTGAAATGCTGACCTTGCTTTTGAAGAGGTAGTGTTAGCATCTCCTCAGTGGGCCCTTAGGGGAAATCTGATAAATGAGTTGATCTTTAAGCCAGTGTCTTATCTGTGAAGGGAAAAGAGATTGGTGGGTTCTTAGAACCCAGTGTCTTGCTGCTGTGTGTGTGTGACTCTCCTCAGGACGAGGTGCTGTCAGCATTCTCACTGCAGAGCTGAAGCCTAACCTACAGAACGGGGGAAAAGAACCACTTGAACTTTTTCAGAAGCAAAGCTGCTAACATGTGTGGGTGTAGCCCTTGTCCTGGAAGCCCAAGTGATCAAGAATCAAACTTTTAACAGACAGGCCTATAAGCTGGATTTGTCTGAAACAAATTACAGCTGTACTTCTTTAATTGAGAGTGGTGGAAGAATGAACACTATCACGAGGAGTTTGTTCTCTTCTGATTTTTATGAAGAATGCTAAACTATTCCATAAAACACGTAATTCCAAAAACAGTCTTCCCCAAAGTCCCATTAGAGAAGGTCAGCTACATGCACTTTTATCTTATTGCTGCTACTTACTTTTCCTGTTGCATTATGTTGATGGAGCTCTTTGAAATACTCTTACCAGTGAGGTTTCTCTCTGCTGTATTTAAGGTGATAAATTTGCATGAGTTAGTCCTGTAACAGTGCTGTAAACAATGGAAACCAAAATAAAAATTAATTGGAAAAACATTTCTCCTGATGTGTCCTGCATGTTGTGATACAGTGTAAGATTCTCAGCTTACATCAGTATGTATAGCTTTGCTGCTTTGTGATACTGAATTGCATGTTTGACAATTCTTTCAAAACTTTTTCTGTGTTCTTACTTTGAAAATTAACAAGGAGACCAGTGATACTGAATTGTCGGATAGAAAATTTTACTTGTACTAAAATTGTGGTATTGAATCAATGATTTCTGGAGAACATTGTAGGAAATAATAGTGAGGATTCAGTTTCAGCGGCCTGCAAGTGGGGTAGATCAGTACCTCAGCTGTTAAACTACACCGGGCGGGTTAGAAAAGAGCAGATTTCCCGTGCCAAGTTTTACAAACAGCTTCCTTTGGTCTGTGGAGCTGCTGGGGGTGTACACCCCTTCCGCTACGGAGCGTTGGGGCGGGCTCCTGCCGCCAGGGCCGGCTCCGGAGCGGCTCCCCCGCCTCGTCCCGGCCGACACATCTAGATGTGTATAAGAGACAGGCTCGGGCCCGGCTCCCCCGGCTCGGGCCCGGCTCCCCCGGCTCGGGTCCGGCTCCCCGGCTCGGCCCCGGCTCCCCTGCTCGGCCCGGGCATCCCCGGCTCGGGCCCGGCTCCCCCGGCTCGGGTCCGGCTCCCCGGCTCGGCCCCGGCTCCCCTGCTCGGCCCGGGCATCCCCGGCTCGGGCCCGGCTCCCCCGGCTCGGGCTCGGCTCCCCCGGCTCGGGTCCGGCTCCCCGGCTCGGGCCCGGCTCCGAAGCGGTGAGGGCGGTGCAGGTGGGCCGGGAAACGCCGCAGGGCCTGGCGGGACTCGCGGGCTCCCCACACGGAGAGAGGGGAGGGCTCAGCGTTCTCTGCCGGCTGCCCCTTCTCCTCCTGGAAAAGAACGGGGAATTTTACATTTCTCGGGCTCTTCCCCCTTCCTCGTGACCTTGGGAGGCCGGTGTTGAACAGCTTCCTCGCGGGGAGGGAGCTCTCAGCTCCCGAGACAGCCCTTGTTTATTTCTAACTGCGGGAGGCGAAGCTCCTTATCACAAAGGTTTCAAATTAGAGCACTTCCATAAGCTTGAGCCGCGGGGTTGGGCATGAAGGACTTGTAGATTGTGCCAAGAGTGGACCTCATCTGGTAAAACCCTTCCAGAAAGTCCCTCGACTGATGTTATTTTCAGAGTATTTGCTTTCTGATGAGCAATGATGAGAGGATGCTCATCAAAGCCATTAGCTTTGTCCTGTAAAGGCTGTGAGAACTACTCATAAAATTTGTTTTTTTAAAAAAATAGTTTTTTCAAGTTGTCTCAGATTTAGTGCCTCAACACTGCTATTTCTATTTTTGTGTTCTCTCCCTTATTTTTTGTAAGAAAGAGATATTGTAGTTGATTGTTAGCACTGCTCTCACTGCTGTTGTACCGCATGTGCATTTGATTCTTCATGTCCAGTCACCAGGGCAGCAGACACAAAAACAAATCAGATGAGCTTTGCAGTAGTTTTTGGGGATCCTTGCGAACAAAAGGTCCCAGAGAAGCACATTGTTTTCTTGAGAACATAATTTATCAGTGTGGGAGTTTGGGTTTAGGGTTTGCAGCTGTTTTATTTAAAAATCCACTTTCTGCAAATTTAGAGGAGCTCGTGATATTGTAAAGATGTTGAACCTTTCAGTCAAACTATGCTTTATTTATTTATCCATTTCACCTCCCCCTTTTAATAAAAGGGCATCCCTTTGTGGGATTTAATTTAATTAATCTGTGGGGTTGGAATTGCCAGAATCTGTAGTCCTGGGTCATAGTTGAGCCTTTTGGAGCCTTCCTGCCCAGGGAACATGGAAGACAGATTTGACTCTCTATTTCTTTTGGATGTAGCAGATGCATTCATATTAATTAGTTATATTTTGAACTTATGAGCATCCTGGTGTTGCCACAATATAAATTTCAATGCTTCAAAGGAACATTACAGCAGAATTAAGTATGTCCTGAATAACAGCCTCTAAACCAAATGTCTTTTATTTAGTTTTTTGATGGGAATTTTTCATGTTTACTGTTTCCTCTGTCAGAGTTTCTTTCCTCTGTTAATTCAGCTCCCAGTTTCTGAGTACATATACAAATATTTGACAGTATATCCAAGGGGAGAGAAGCATCTGGTGGTGCTGGTTCTGAGCATAAGGAGCTTTGAGACTGGCTGATTTCTCAGGAGCAGGAGTCAACATTTCAACAGCTGTAAGTATTTTTTTAGGAGAACTCCCCTGAAAGTGATTTCACCTGTGTCTGCTTCTTCACTTAATGTAGTGAATTTCTATAGTTCACTCTTCCTCTGGCTTTACCTTAAATTTTCTTTGTAGGATGGACTTAGAGCTCCTGAAGAGGCTGCGCCAGGTCAACCAGGACCTTCTACAAAGGCTGAAAATGAAGCAGGAAGAGATCAGAAAGAGACTTCCCAGCAAGCAACTCCTTCCAGCATCTCTTCATAGCAGTACAGCTGCTGACAGATGTGTCCCCTTGCCCAGGAGAGTGGTAAGTGTGGTGTCTGTGCTAGAAATTCAGGGAAGAAAATGGGATTCTGTGACAGCAGCTCTGCCTGTGCTGTGGTGTGGTCACAAGAGACATATGGATATGAAAGAGCTCTTAGAAATTGGTATGTGGAATATGGAGTCTGTTAAAAAAGTAACTGCCCTTTGGATATTGTTTGTTCTGTGGTCTCAATCTGTTCTTCTGGCAAAGGGTTTGGAGATCAGTTCCTGCCTAAGAAAGGCGAGTTTCTTCTTGCAAGATAGGAATGAACACTGTGGAACAAGGGCTGAAAGTTCATTGGTTCCTCAAATTGGGAAAAGCTGCATTTAGGTGGAAGTGGATCTCTTACACTCTCCAGAACATAAGGATTTTTCTTTTTCCCCCACAGGAATTTAAAAGAGGGAACAGACTAGAATGAGAGATTGATTTAGTGAGAGAAATGTTACTAAAAGTATTTGTAGTCTGATTGATGCTGTGTGTTAAGAGATTCTCTGTCCTTACAGAAGGAAAATCAGGTTGATGCAGTAAAGTCTGCAGCTGATCCTGGAATAATGGTGATTGTGGAACCTAGACCTGGCCCCAGTTCATCTCTTAATCACACCAGCAGTGACAGAGGGCTACAGCAACAACAAACAAGGACACAGGAAGGAGCAGGTTTCGATTCCAGCTTTCCTGGGAAAGAGAAGAATGTTACACCAGTGCCTACAATTGTTATGTGTGGCAGAGAAATCTCCAGAGTAGAGGGGGATGGCCATGCTCAAGGAAGACCAGAGAAAGAATCCTCTTTCCTGGGACCTGGAGAGAACAGAGAACAGTCTGCTCTGCCACATGGTTCCCAAGAGAAAACTCATCCAGGGCCGTCACTGAGCAGAAAGCAAAATAAAGAGAGCAGTGAGCAGCACGTGGTCATCAGAGGGCCCCATGTCCCTACATCAGTCCTGCTGACATCTCAGTCCAAAGAGTTGAAGGTAAGTGTTAAAACAATGCTTTGCTTATTTTCCTAAGTCAACAGAATGATGGGGAGAAAGGGCCAGGAGAATGTTACCTGCTCTATTCCCACTGTGTAAATTGGAAGTTGGGGTCAGAACTGTTCCCAGCTATAGCAGCCAGGGGCTGTTGGCAGTTTGTTCAGGCCCTGCTTTCCTTAACCAGTGAACTGAGACCAGAAATCCATAACATTTCACTTTGAAGTTCCTGTCTTCTGCATGTGTTATCCACGTGCTGAGGGAGAACAGGCAGGTGCAGTGCTGCTGTTCCACAGTTTGTCTCCTTAGGCATGAAGGGCAGGCCCTGGTTCTGATCATCCTCCAAGGTTGCCTCATCTTTGGGGATGTGTGTAGCAGCTCAGCATTTTGTTTAAAGCACTGAAAAATCCTGCCTTACTTGGACAAGTCCCTGCCTCCTCTTTCTCTTTTATTTATTGACAAGACAAAGGGCTGCTGAGCAAATTACTGGTAGAGGCATAGATAGAATCCAGTTTCAAACTAAGGCACAGCTGTCCTGTCTGAACAGCTGCCACTTGTCCCCTCAGCTGTACCTCTGAATGTCCTGTCAGGTGATTAGGAAGTCACAATTTATGAATTGTTTTCTTTCAGAAGGAAGCTTCTCATGTGACTTCACAGCCTGACCCTGAAGAAGATGCCATAAGTGTCAGCAGCTGCTCTTCCCATCCTTTCCTGGGCTATGATTGGATTGCAGGTGAATCCTAACTCTGAGGCAAAAGTGTGATGTGGTTCTATTAAGAGTTAAAACCGTTTATGACCCCTTTGAGGTGTGATGGCACTGCTGTCCTAGGGCCAATGGAGCAAGTCCCAGCAAAGGGACAGCTTTGTTTGAGGCCCCTCTCCAGACTAGAGGTGACCTGTGCTCACCTGGAGTGGTGGAGTGGCAGTGGTATGGGAATCCAGGCAGCAAATGGCAAAGGTGAGGTCAGAAGGGATACCAAATACCTGGAATGAATAAATGCAATAAGGGACCCAAACCGCACAGTAAACCTCTGGTTTGATGTGATGTTCTGCCCTTCTCATTATCATTATTTTGTTTTGACTGTATCTTGTGAGTCTTGCTTTGATACTTTCCCAAATTTTGTAAATCACTGAACTTTCCTCTTTCCTTGGTGTTCTCAGGGCTCCTTGATATAAAGTCTTCAGTCACAGAAGAATCTGAGCAATACTTCACTGAGCTGCAGGAGTTCAGACAGTCCAACAGAGAAAGCTGTGTTCATCAGCAGGACCTGGAGTAAGGGGGAATGAGGAAGGGTTGAAGCAGCAATTTTCAGTAATCCCTGTAGTAATGAGAACCATAGTCTGGTTGGAACAGGACATTGCAAGCTTAGTTTTGAGGGTCTTTATTTACCCTCCCAGTCATGTGTGCTTGGAAAAGGCAGTGCTGTTCAGAGGGCCAGCCCCTCTGTCACTAACTGGTTTTCTTGTGTGTTTCTTTAGGCCCAAGGCTCTGGATTGCACAGGTCCTGAACAGGAACTGGATTTGATAACTGGTTCTCATAAGTGTAAGATCATTTTTCTTCCTGGTGCAATTTCTGTGAATAAACAACTAAGCTGTCTTTACCTGTCATCCTGAGAGAGCACCACATCATGTAAGACCAGCAAGAATGTGTTGTTTTCAGCTGCAGCTTTCCAACCAGATTCAACTTCCTACTCCAAAGATACTTGAGTCTTCTAGGGATCCTCTCTCAATGCCATTTTAACTTGTCAGGGTTTCTTGTAATTGGCTAATGCTTTGTTCCTAAATTGAAGAGGTTGAAGTTTTGGTTTTGCTTTTTAGGAACTTACTTGGGGACAGGAAATATGTAAGATATTTCAGGAAAAGCAGCTCTTTTTATAGAATGCAGGTGTGGCACTGTGACAGAGCACAGCTTTTTTGGCTGGGTTCAGGCACCCTGTGACAAACAAGAACTACACTGAAGGTTTGTTGCTCCGTGCAGGTGTTTACTGTTACCGGTTAAACCAGCGCCTCTTCACCATCCCTGTGGATTCAGAATCTGCCTGCCATGTGTGTAAGATGCCACGTACCCACCAGCCCTCAGGGACACTGGAAGAGCCAACACATGTCAGGTAAATAATTACTGCTTTGTAACAGGCACAGCTCAAGGAAACAAGGGAAGAAAAAGCTGATCAGGTGAAGGGGAAAAGAGCATCCTAACAGGTCTGTAGAACAGAAGTTCTGCTCTTTCCAAACAGAGATCTCTTGCTTAAAGATCCTTACTGATCTTCTCTATAAGCATGAACAGTCTTGAAATCAATGACAAATGCATGTTTTGTCTGAATTTGGCCCAGAATCTGAATGTAGACGTGAAGTGTCTACTGCCCTAATCCAAAATGGTTCACTTTGGGGCTAGACCCTTGGTTTCTGAGTGGGAAGGCGTGCAGATTCCCTGTGCCATGGCAGAGGTGTAGGCAGTTCCTTCCCTTGTGTGCTTCCAGGGTCAGCATTCCCAGCTCTGCCCTTTTGCCAGCCTACAAGTACAAAGCCCATCGCAGGAGGAGCTTTGAGCCGGCCGATGATCTAGCGCTGCCTTCGGTAAGTCACTGTCTTCCTGTTGATGGCACAACCCCAGCTGCTCCTTGCTTCATAGAAAGCAAGATTTCAAGAAGGAAAGAGAATCTGGGACTCATTCCCTTGGCAGAGCTTCCACTAGAATTCTTGTCCTGCATGGGTGAGATACCCAGAACATCCTTTGATGTGCTCTGAGTTCATGCCTTTGTGTGAGGGACATAAAGTGTATATGATATTTCCAGTGCTTTACACTGCACAAAGGAAAGTTCCATGAGGAGCTGTATCCTTTTGGGGCAGATATGCCTGACTTGTTTCAGGCATTGGCCTCTCAACATGATGAAGCACAGCTAAGAGTGCCTCTATTTGTTTCCACAGATGTTAAGGAGTCTGAAAGGCAAGTGTCTATGAAGTGTTCACAAAATCAGTAGTGGCAAGGGTGGATTTAAAACTGCTGTTGTATTGCTGATCCTGTATTCCAGCCAGTAGTCAGTGCTGCAAGCAGTATTGCTAATCTAACCTAGCCCAGGCCTAGAGGTTTCCAGGGAAGAGGTGGGAGGAAGCTTGATTTTGAGGTTTAGGGAACTGGATGAGTCAGCTGAGACAAGTTCAGAGGGGTCAGATACTTGAGTTCACAAAGTGAAAAGATCAGTTTAGAAAGCTGGAAGAGGGGACAGCTGTGTAGTTCTCATTTATTTGAGATTTCATTTATTTAAAAATGTAAACATTTAAAAAAAATATTTAAAATAATAGATTAATTACTCACTTAAACCTCCCTCTGCAAAAGTTAGTTCTAAATAATAACAGGCCACAATAGATAAAAAAGGGTAAAGCATTCCTATCTATTTTCACAGCATTGCTTGGCTGGCTGGGAGAATATGGTCCCTTCCAGCAGCACCCTGCTCAGCAGTTTGGATCTACGAGCCTCACTGGAAGAGAAGCCTTCTCCCTGTCCTGTGGTAAGCACAGCCTCCAGAGCCCCAGGAGATGTTGGGAGTTCACAGATGGAAACTGTGGCCCCATCTCTAAAGGGTGTGATGATTATTGAGGGCTGAGCAAACGAAAATGCCTGGAGGAGTCTCTCCTTTACACTGCTGGGAAATGTTTTCCTTCTGCTGATTGGTGTGTGCAGAGAAAAAAGGGCAAATGGAGCTGAGTTACAGGCAAAAAGCTGTTCAGCTCACCAGTCTTCATCAAAATGGGAAAAGTCACTTTGGCATTCTTTGATTAATATCCTCTTTATTTGGGTTTCAGGTTCCTGTCCAGGGTGTCAGGAGAAGCCAGAACTGACCAGTTTCTACACCTGCCTCACTTGGCACACCTGAGGTTTAGCAGAGCAAACCAGGACCAAAGACAGCAGCTCTCAGTTCCCTCAACACTCTGGACCACTGATTGCCTTGGGAAAGGGCTGGGCACAGCACATGGAAACAACTGAGAAACAAAGATATTTGGATAAAAATAAACCTCTGGACTGATTTTCCCCAGTTTTCATAGTCATGCAGTGAGCAGCCAATATACAGATCTGAGTTTGTACAGTCCACTGTGTTCACTTTGCATTTTTTGCCTTTTACAGCTACTTCTGAGCAGCTGCCTGAGGCTGGATAAAGTCATGTCCAGGATCAGTAGTGCATCTCCCACCTCAACTGAGTAACCAGCAGTGTAGCATTAACTCTGAATTAATGGTGAGGAATTGGCCTGTGAAGGGCCTGGCTCAGTGCAGGGACACAAATACGTTTATTTCCAAATATTTGAAACATGACACACAATTTTCTAGTGCCTTAAACTTGAGTTCTTCAATAATTTGTAAAAATTTTTAAAGTCCAGTTTATTCTCAGTGCAATGTGTGTAGCTACAGTGTGTTACTTCAGAGTAACTTGGAATGTGAAAAAACACCTTAAAGTAAAATGAGATTTTATTCATCAATGAGCTGGATAATACCTTAAAATCTTTGCAAATTTTGCTTGCCTCTACTTTTCCAAGTTTTGTGGGGATAAACCTAAAAAGCATTTTCTAATTTTTAAATTGTACCAAACCAAACTACTTCACATAGAATGTGATTTGTTTAACTTCATGGACCAATCTTATTTTTCTTGTCTGGAAACAATAAAACTGATATTTTGTTTTACTTTGAATTTTCTGAAACAGAAATTCCTGCCTCAAACATATTTTGGGGAGCTAACTTGAGAGGATGAATTTGGTTTGTGCAGCATTTCCAGGGAGAATCAGGACAGGGTGGTGTGTGGGGCTTTTTGGGGTTCTGGGTTTGGAACAATGAAATGTTTTGAGGCCAAGGATTTTCTAAGCCTCAAAATAATACAAATATTGGATTGTGTAGGCACAGAACTATGGGATAGCTTGTCTGCTCTCCCTGGAGGTAGGCTTGACCTGGATTTATGTTTTTTTCCCCATTTCTAGGAACGTGCTGGTGTAATTTGGGAAGCTGTGTATCCTGTGAATGGCTGGCTCTGGGTGTGCTCATCTCACTTCTCTTCTGCCTGATGTTTTGGTAGTAAAGCTGGTGGTTTAGTTCCCCTTCCTGATTACTACATGTATGTAACACTGATTCATGAGATGGGAAATGCAGCTTTGCTTAATGAGGCAAATTAGATGCAGTAAATTACGTATTTGTGATTGATTTGAACAGGGAAATGGAGTTCAGCTGTTAAAATACAGCTCCCACCTTCTTCTCAGAACCAGTGTTAGATGGCCTTTAGTGTTTGTTTGCCTTCTCTTGAGATCATTTTCGTGGTGTCTCAGGTTCAGGTGTTTCTTGCTGTCAGTACATTATAAGAATTAATATCAAGAGTTTTGAATTATTGTAGTGCTGATTTCTGTGTTCTGTTTTGTTATGAGCACATCAAGCAGTGACTCTCCCCAGAACTCCCAGGTGAAACAGCTGCATGTGGCTTGAACTTGCTTTTTGAATCATTTGCAAACTTTGATTTTGGGGGCTTTCATCTCTTTGGAACTTGTGTTTTCAAAGTCCATAAAAATTTGTTTGCAGAATGTCTCAAATTTGAAAACACAAGAGAAGTTCTGCCCCTTTTCTTTGGAGTCAAACCCCTCAATTGCACCAGCTCCCTGGATAATGGCTGATCTAAACTAAGGACTTGGTTTTCTCCCTTCCATTGGTTTCTGCAGAGCAAGACTGCCAGGCAGAGGAAAAACACCCTAAATTTTTAGGGCTGAGATGCTTAATTAATCAAAGAAAAGAAGTTTTACAGCCTTTGGAAAAACCTACATCCTGAAAATCTTCCCCTTTGATTCTTTCACAAAAATTATTTGATATTTCCCAAGTTTCTTTTGTTCATGTTCACACAGGAAAGTTCATCTGGCTTCTGTTGTAAAGCTTTAAAGCTTTAAAACTCAGCTTTTAGGTGAGGAGAACCAGAGTATCAAGAAGGGATATGAGCTACCCAAAAGGTCTGTGACACTATGGGGAACTATGAGTTTCACTTCTGTGTTTTAACCACCTGGCCAGTCTTCCCCAAACTTTTTTATTTTCTTTTTGGGATTAAAATGTATAGAATGAGAGCTCTTGGTGCTTTTTCTAATTGCTTTACCAAGAGCTTTTTCTATGGAGAATGACCATGTGGAAGTACAGCACCCTTCCAGAAGCTGCAGTCAGAATTACTGAAAGTACAGACATGGTGTGATCTCTCATCTAAGGTCATTTCTCTCTCTCCCTCTCTGTCTCTCCCAGCCTGTGGGCATAGTAATTCTGTGATATGGTTTTGGTTTCTTTCATGGAAGCCTCGTCTTTCTTGAGAGAACTGAGTTCTGTGTCAGCTCTTCTCATTTTTCAGTCTGACTCAAAATCTACTTTAGTTTTGATGCTACTATGGGGGCAGTAAAAGACATTTTATACAGATTTTTTTTGTTGTTGTTGCATTAGTTATTTTATCCCCTTATGCAAGGCAGTACTATTAGTTGAGATAATGAAAACAAAGGTATAAGATTTTTTATCCACATAAGATCTTTCTAAATGACATGTAGAAGTGTAAGTGGAACTTAGGTTATCTTTATTATTAATGTGCTAAACTCTTTTTTTTCCTGATGGTAGCCAATTTTAAGCCATTGCTACATTTTAACAAGAGTGCAACAAGAGCTTTAAACCATCTTCATTGTTGATCACAGTGGACAAATACACCAAGGTAAATTTCTGAATTAAGGCAGCTCTCAGATCATGTTCTCAAGAGCACCTGCAGTGTATTTAACCCATTAAAGTGACATAATTAAACAGATTGACAAATATTTAATACTAAAAATGAGCAGTGTATGTGCCAGCAGATAAATATCAGTACCAGAGTGGCACAGAGGGACAGAATTTTGCCAATCTCTGGCATAAATGAGGTTCTATTTCTTCTTTCATGTAGGATTTCAAACACTGTGTCAGCTACAGGCAGTTCAAACCCTGATGGATGTGTGATGTATCTCAGTGAGATCCCAGTGCTGCTCTCCCTCCCGTCTGTCCTCTGGGCTGTGGAAGGATTTACTGAGAAGTTCAGTGTTTGGCTTTTCTTACAATGCCTAAAATCAGCAGGATCCTGCGTGCTGTGCTGTTATCACAGTGTCACCATCCATCCCCAGAACAGCTCTTTGATGGCTAAAATGCCTAAATAGATCAAGAAAGGCTGCAAGATTAATTCTTGGCATTCTTCCTCTCCATTTCTTGTTTTTCTTCTTTTAAACATGAGATTCTTTGCACTTTTCATTGCAGGAAATGCCTTAATTTCCCTTCTCTTTAAGGTATGTGGTATCTCAGCCAGCCCTGTTTTGGTACTCCTGGGGCTCCTTGGGAAGTTTCAAGCTCTGGTGTTGTTTCACCTGGCTAATGAGCAAGAATTTGGTGATTTTTTTGTCAGCATGCTGCTGACAAAATGCTCTTGATGTTGTTTCACCAGTCCTACAAGTATGAGCCAGAGCCAGGTGATTTATAGGGATCCTTGGAGCACACAGAATGCCAGATGGAAAGTGCCAAAGATGCACACAGAACATAAAGCAGGTACAATTTCTGTGTGTTTAGTAAATTAATATAACTGACAAGAATCCCCAGTTTGAGGCACAGGTCATGAAGTAACTCCTCCCTGGTTCTACCCTTTCTGAAACCCTCCACCCTCTGAGACAGAAACTGAATTTTGTTTATGAAAATGTTTCTCAGAAAGCTGGTTTCAACCTTGGCTCCCAGAGAGTCAAACCTTGAATCCCCAGGGCTTGGAGCCACCAGGGAATTTATTTTGTCTTTCTGTCTAATAGGGTGGGTAAAATGCTAGCTACAAACACAATAACAGGCTACAGAGCTACAAATATATATTTAAAGAATACAGAGGATATATAAAGGCAAAAATCAATTTGGCATCATTCTGAATAGCAGCACTGACAGACACTGAAATACAGATTTTAGACAAGGTATTTTTAATATGTATCTTTTTAAATTTCGTGGTCTTTTTCATTTGTCTGACAGAAGTTTAGAGATGACACTTGTCATTTTTTCTTCCCTCATACAGCTAGATGTATATTAATTAGCTGAACATATTCAAAAGCAGAAGAAACCATGGTAAAAGTACAACATGAGACTAAAATCAGCTACTTCAGAATTAGAGAATGTCCTGAGTAGTTTTGCTTGTGCACATGTGTAGCAATGTTCCTTCTGGAATATTCCACTGCCAGGCTCTCAGAGCACAGACTTTGCTGAAGGGATGTTTTGGGATGTGGTGGAGACTTTTCCCTTGAGGCTTAGTTGGGTCTCTGCATTCTCTTGCTCCAGGTATCAAGTGGCATTTGAACAACCCCTGACTTACAGGAGGTTCTCTCAATGAGTTAAACTAGAAAATGCCAAGAAATCTTGTCTGAGAGCATCACTACCTTTAACACCTAAAGCAAAATGTGTTCCAAATATACATGTAATAAATAAACATTATAAATAATAACAGCATGCTCACAGGGGCTTCCTCTATTTTCCTGACAGATGCAAGAACAGAGAATAAGGGGTTGATTGTTTGCTTCTATTTATTCTGTGGGGGTTTTTTTTCATATTAACATAGGAGATTATTTTCTAGGAAATGTAGAGAACAGTAGTGTGGGTTTGTTATAAAATGGAGGTGCTCCTTCCAGTCACTGAAAGGACTTCTTTTGGAAAGCCCCTTTTGTTGTATTTGAAATCAAAACACACAAAGTCTGAAAAACTGCATTCACTTGGAAATGCATGCAGGCTGGGATGTTCCTGTGGAATAAACTCTTCACCCTCTTTATTAATGTTGCTTTTATTACACACTTCCAATAACATTTTGCCTTGTAATAGCCTTTCCGAAAAGCCAGCAGCAACAATAAGCATTTTCCACTTCCTATCCTTTTAAATATCTAATGCAATCAAGAAAGAATTTAAGAAGTTCAAGGAAGACTGGCAGCTGGGAAGCCCAGTTTCACTTTGGATGAGTTTTTCTTCTGAGGAGCACCCTGGAGCCTTCCATCAGCAACTTACCCCTTTACCCAAGTCCTCTTGTTCCATGGATCTTTGTAGAATTTAATGGCATTGCTATCTCAGACAAATCTGAATTAAGTTATCCAATGGATTTTAAAAATATTGACACCATTCATTAAAAAGGAACTAATATACATGTATATAAAAAATGCTCAGCACGCTTGTTTCAATCTTACTTCCTCTGGAAAAGAGGCCAGAAAACTCTCCCTGGTGCCAGTTCTGGGAAAAAAGTCTTTTACACTGAGATTTTTGTACTCACATAAGTGATTGTTGCATCAGAACCTCTGACTTCAGCAGTGTAACTTAAACCTTCCAGGCTCTCTATGATGTTGGTGCCTGTCCTTTTGCTAGAAAAACTTGGATAGGGCCTGATAAGAGCAAAAAAAGAAGCAAAACACAGAGGGGAGGGGAAGAATACAAACAGATCTCATCAATTGTCCTGACTACTGTCATTTGAAATGAATAAATTGGGAGAATTGCCTAATGGAATATTACTGCAGAACATTAAGGTGTGTTCTAGCCCATTACTTAATTAAGAAAATCATGAATGCAATAACCTGGCATTGAAATTCTTCGTTGTCTCTAGACCTATAAGGCACAGCTACCCCAAGAGCTTCTGTTTAGGAAGTGAGCAGTGCCCTGGCAGAGTGAGGAGAGGAGATTCATTGTGTCACACACAGTGTGCAGTGTGCTGAAAATGCCTGGGGTTTGTGTGGTGGAGTTCTGGAGAAATAAATGGAGGCAGTTAAAATTGTGAGCTGAAGGAATTTACACAGGGTCCCTGTGGAATGCTCATCTTTGGTGCTTGCTTGTGGTGGCAGTGATGGAGCTGTGGGTCTTTAGTAAAATCATCATTTATCTGATTTTCAATATTTTCTCATTTCTTTCACCCTTCTCTCAAGGGTGAGAAGCAAAGAAAAAACAACCCAGAGGTGTGAGAATTCAAATTGTCATTATTTTCCTGTATACCTCAGAGGGTTTTCAAGGCACTTTGCCCTTTTGAAGTGGCTAACCTTCACTTTTGACAATACTTCTAGGGCAGATAAGGAGGCTTCATGGCATCTTCAACCAACTGAAATATTTCCAGGCATCAGAACAACAACCAGAGTAACAAATGGAAGTGAGTGAAATCATGAGCAGAAGTCTTAAGGATGATTGTCATCAACAGGAATTAGTTTCTCTTGGGATTGGAGGAAAGGGAAGTTTTCTCAAGGGGAAAGTCTGTAGTATGTTGGTGTTTTAAGTGGCAATGTGTAAAGCCTGAAACTTAGAGGAGTCACTGTGGTTGATTGTGAGTCTTCACCCACTCATCCAAACAGGAGTAAAATGAGTGTACTGAAAGAAGGTTTCTTACTGGGAACTTCCTTGAGGCTTGACTGCAGCTCTCGAAAAATTGACAGCTGTATGGGGCAGGGCTTGGACTTGTGCCTGTCCAAGGCTTTGGGGTGGTGAAGTGTTCTCTGAGGGCAGCCCAGATGAGTCAGGAGCCTGCACAGCCAGCCTTGTGCCGTGGGACACAACCTTGCTTCTCACACCCAACTCAGAGCTGACAGCACCGGGGCTGGACACCGAGGCACTTTTGTTTTGTTCTATTTTTACTTTTCTCTTTTGGGGCAGACCCCCTCCCCCTTCCTTCTGAATTCTTTTCTCAACTCAGTTGAGTCTCAAAGCCTGTCTCCTGCTTGTCTTGAACAGCTGGAATGTCTCTGGACTGAATGAACAGGCAAGGAGCATGACTTGGTGGGACCCTGGAAGGGTCTCAGCCTCCGGAAGGAACAACCTGTCAGTGTCACCTGCGATGCTGGGAGCCAGAGACATTTAACAGCACCTCAGATGGCTGCCTGCAGCCTGCCCCTGGCACTGGGGCTCCTGCTGCTCCTCCAGGACATCCACACAGCCCCACAGGTAAGGCAGGGGGACACCAGGGTCCTGCAGCAGGTCTGGGGCACCTTGGGCTGCAGAGCCATGCTGCCCTTCAGCTGGGTGTCCACACAACAGGGTTTGTGCAGCACAGGGGGATAAAGGGTGAGAAGAGCTCTCAGGAGATAAAGCAGAGCAGCCAGGAGAGTTTGCCCTCTGTGGGATCTTTACAGGCAGGAGTGTGGGATGTGAGCTGTGATGTGCATCCTGTTGGCACTGCTGGAGCTGCTGCAGCTCCAGGACAGCCCAGCTGGGGAGTGAGGGAAGGTTTGATGTTCCTGGGGGTTTATTTTTGCCTGTGTGCTCAGGGACAGGCACATGGCTTGCAGAGCTTGGTTCAGAGCTGCTGCCCACTCTGCTGATGCAAATCAGGAGGGGCAAGTTGAAAGGTGTAGAGGCTAAACAATAATAGACCTTTCCCTTTACACCCCTCACCCTGCTGACACCGACTTCCTCATGAATCCACTACCAATTCTGAATCAAAAATCACTTTAAATAGGCACAGCCCGCTGGCTGCACTCAGCTGATGCAGTAGATGCACACCAGCTCCCTGCTCTGATCCTATCAGCTCTTGTGGGTTTGCTCTCACCCCCTGACTGAGACCTGTCCCCTCCTCCTGGGGATCACATGGCAGTGAGCCCGCAGCACCTGGCATAAATCCAGGTGGTTTCCTTGACTGATGCTTTAAAATACACATTAAAAAAATAAGAAAAAAGGTCAGGCACAGAGAGGCTGCAGTGGTAAAGTCAAGCAGGTGAGTATTTGCATGGAGTGTTGGACTGGAAATGAGGATATTCCTTTACAGTAGAAATACAAATATATATTAGCCTAAGACACCTGTCTGTACACAGTAACTGAAAAATCCAGCACATCACTTGGCTGCCAGATTTTTTTTTTTACAAGACACTGAGTCCAGTTAAATCTTTGATAATAACCAAATTCTGTATCCTCTTAATAGACATTTGAAAAAGATCCTGCTTCTTTTGGTAAGAGTAGGAGTTTGCTCTTGTGTCTTTAGTTGTAAATTCCCCTCCCTCATTGCAAGTTTGCTTTACTTTCCTCAGGTTATCTGTCCTGCCACTGTCTCCTTCCTGATGTACAGAGGGATGAGTGTTCTGTGGGAGTGGAGTCTGTAATCTTTGCTCACCAGAGGAATGTTTGGGAGGGCATTCAGATAAACTTGTCCAATGTGCTGAAGGCAGGAAAGCCAAACAAAAAGATGATGCTTTTTGACATCAGTTTTGATGGTTTGTTCACAAAATGAATGGGGCAGAGAGAAAATTAGGTTTTCTGATGCTCATTGTCAATATTCACTGTAAAGTGATCAGTTACCTGGAATAAATGCACAGACATTGCTGGCATAAGCAGCTGCCTTTGCTCTGTCCTGCAATGCCTCTCTCACAGCAACACTTTTACTGCAGTACAAGTGATGCTGTCTCTGCTTCCTGGTCACATTTTTAAACCATATTCCATCTTACCTCAGTCCACAACTTAGGTTTTGTTTCTTTTTATAGCCAGAAAACTCTCACTTGTTGATAATGTCTTTATATCAAGCAAATGAAGCTTGGCTACCTGAAGCTGTAGATTATCAGCTTTCTCTGTGCTGTCAGAATTTGGATGGAAGTTTGACAGACAGTTAACTGTTTTGCTGCAGTGTTAGTCAGTTCTAGAATAGCCACTGCTGGTAGATTATTTTTCTT
Source organism: Parus major (assembly GCF_001522545.3). NCBI lineage: Eukaryota > Metazoa > Chordata > Aves > Passeriformes > Paridae > Parus > Parus major. The sequence goes on from NC_031789.1 coordinate 2,709,380, forward strand.
TTTTACGGTAATATGCTTTCTTCCTGACTTACAGCTCATTTGTAGCAAGCCAATTTCTTAGTCTGCCTCACAATCACTTTTTCTCTATGAGTTCAAAAAACCATAAGTAAATGAGTCAAGCCTTGTCCTGACTGAATTGCAGAGTTGCCCACTGAATTCAGCACCACCTTTACAACTGCCATTATTTAAACTGGAATAGCAAACATTTTTGCAGAAATAAGGAAAGTGAGAAGAGCTATAAAAAGCCCATTTTCTGAAACAAATTCTCTCAAGCAAGTGTTGAAAAACCCAAATACTTCTGATCTATATGTTTTCTTTAATTAGTCCTTGATCTGCAGCGCATTCAGAAAAGAAAATAAAATAGTTGACTTGCTGAAATCTCAAAACCAGTGCCTCCCTGTGCATCTGTCACAGAGCAGGGCAAGCAGGAGAGGAATTGTCATCTTTCCTTACACAAGATGCATTCCAGCTCCTGCTAAATCCAAAACTTTTATTTGAAGAGAAAGTCAGAGGGAAGAATAAAGACCTTCTGTCCACCACAGCCTTGCTCCAGTACATGTGTGATCTTCCTTGAATGCTAAAGGGATTTTTAATAATACATTAACATTTTAATAAAACATTAACAAACAGGAGTTGTAATGGCAAGAGCAGCTGCCATTGCAATAAAACTGGTACTTCTTCACTGACCCCTTAGAGAATGCTGGGGACAAACCTTCCTGCTGAGTTAAGAGCAGAACTTTGCCTCATTGTGCTGCTGTTGAAGGAGTCAGAACTGGAGGGAAAAAGAAGCCAAGGATGGGGGCATGGTGACTGATGCTGAGCATTGATATGAAGGTTATTTATCACTGAAAGGATCTACACTAATTTTTATACTCCTGAAAAACCTCTACTGAACACATCACAGGCATTTTGCTTCTGGGTTAGAAGCAGTGGGGTCTTCAGAAGGCTTTTTCTCAGTCACAGACATCCTGCTGTGATTTATTAAAATCCCTCTCCCAGCAGAGCACCTTGGGTTTGGCTCAGTAAGAGCTCAGGTGGCTACAAAGCTTTGACAGCAGCATTTGTGGAGGAGCCAAGGATGACCTGGATAAGGCAGGTGGCTGCAGTGCAGAGCTGCCCTCCCGTGGAAAGGGGGAAAATAAGGTTGAGGACTCCCTCATAATCTATATCTGCATAATTTATTTAGTTTGTAGGCCAAATTCATGCAGTGATTTATCACTGCACTACCATCAGGTCAAATTGATAATCACAATGTGCACTGCTGGAACCAGGAGCAGATAATAAATAATACTAATACTAAACTCCTGTTTTTCAGATTCTTGGCAAGGTAAATTTTTTAAAAGCTGTTCTCTCACATTTTTACACAGACACTATTCTTTTATTTAAACCCCAAAACAGACAATTAAATAAACTGGAACCTTATATGCTGCATAAGTAATTCAAGAATAAGGGTTTGTACTCTTGTTTAAAGTTCAGCTTCATTTGCAGCCAGAGTTGGTTGCCCAAGAGAACCAGGAAGAAAAAATTGGGTATTTGGGGTTCTTCTGTTCATTTCCTCCTTGACTGAAAGTTCCTGTTTTCCTGATGGGAGTTAAATAATTTTGTTTTGTGTGTATTAAACAGGAGAGCAGGCTGTGAAATGAGTTAGGCAGTGAGATTCTGCACAGTGCACAGAGGGAACAGGTGAGAGCAAGCAGTGTTTCAAAGACCAGTGGGAAATTCATCAGCAGAAAGTGAGATCTAGAGTTTCTGAAATATTTAACTGCTCCACCAGTATCGTGTGGGAAAATCTCTGGGGAATCTGTTTATCAATTCTTTACCAAAAAACAAAACAAAACAACCAGCAATTCACTGTTCATGTCTTGTAGTAAATACTGAAAATGAAATTCAGATAACAACATTTTTAGGGGATTCTTAAGGGAGATGCCAAATTCAAAAATCAGATTTTCTCATCAGAACACTTGTAGCACTGTAATTTCCCAGAGCATGTAGTGGCCCAGCCATACAAAAACTAATTATGTGCTTCTTGTTACAAGCTGTAGCTGAGTCTCATTTTGTAAGCTAAAATCAAAACTATTTTATGGTGTTTTTTGGTTTTTTTAAACTAAATAAATATTGGTTATGTAGTGGTGAAAGGTTATTTCTGAAAACCTTCACTCACAACAGAAGTGGGATCAGTTATTTGAATAAGGGCTTCATTGTGGGAGTGTTTGCAGCATTCTTTTCAAGGCAAAAACTTCTTGTAGGATTTGTCCCTGAATAATAATTTATTATTATTAATATTATTATAAAATTATTAAATAATTTATTGGTTTATAATAATTTTAGGTTGTTAAATTCAGTGTGACTGCATAAGTAACAGAAAACTTGTATGCTGCAAACAGGAACGACATCTGTGGATTACACCAAATCTATGTGGATTTAAATGATGCTGAATATGGTATCACCTCTTACTGCAGTGCACACAGAGCTGGAAATCTGTTACAGATGTTGGGGATTTTGTTCCTTTCCCTAAAAAAACCCTTAGCTCCAACTAACATGAAATTATTTGAGGACAGTAATTTTTATCCTTTTCTTTTGTTATTTTCTTTAAATTTGCTAACTACAAATAAAGGAAATACAGACAATAATTTAGTTGCTTTGGGGATACTTGAATTTTCAAAAAAACCTGTGGGCTTTTCCTTACCATCTGCAACTGCCATTGCTTGAGGCAGGCATTGGGATCTGCCCTAGTACAGAATTAGTTGTTTCCTAATTGTGTCTTTTGTCTCTTTCAATTTCTAGACATCATTAACCCCACCTCATTCCTGTGACACACAAGAGAATTGGTTCTATGATGAAACTTCACAAAACTGCTGTTTCCAGTGTCCCTCAGGTATGTTTAGAATTCAGTCCAGCTTGCATGGAGCCCCTCTCACAGACACCCTGTGTGTCTGCAGGGTTGTGTTTTGTCCCTGAAGAAAAGGGCATGAATTTTCTTCATGAAAAGATTCATGAATCACTGTCTAACGTGGCTCCAGATGTGAATCTCTCCACTCTTCTGCTCCTGTGCAGTCTGCATGCAAACCAGATCATGTGACAGAATTTATATGGGATTTTATCACTTTACTTGACACTGATTTAGCCAGGTCAAAGAATTCATTTCAAACTTGCCCAGGGGTGAATTAGCAAAGTGAAATTTGCCTAAATGAGTTTCTTCTCAGAGATAAAAAAATATGAAATGAAGATATGGAAAATCTGACATCATTCTCGTGGTCCCAGCAGTTTGGAAAGTCTCAGGTGAGGAACAGGCCCTGGTCAGGGGATCATTGAGCTGTGTTAGAAGCTGGGTGGGACTCAGAGGAACCTTGGTGAGACAAGAGTTGTGGAAATGTCTGAAACTGCCCCACTGGCCAAAACCCCCTCCGTGGGGTGGGTATTTTGTGGAACTTCACCACCATCTGTATCTTCTTGCAGAAGTCTTTTATTTTGTTTTTCTTAAAGGAAATTCCTGAGCTGTATTTGTGCTGTGATGATACAGAGGGCTGTAGTGTTTGATTGCCAACATCTGCATCCAGTTCCATCAGGATTCCCACTGGGATATCCTGTGCTGCTGGCCACAGCACTAGAGTCCTTCAGCTGTTCAGGTGTAAATCAGAGCAAGGGGTGGAGAAAATGGTCCAATAAAAGAAAATAATGGCTGGGGATGTGACTTTGACAGTCTCAAGAAAAGCTCTTTTCTTCTTCAAAACCATGCTTTGCCAAAGCTCCTGGCATGAGGGATGTCACAGTGAGGTTGGGTGAGAAGCAGAAATCTGATTTACATCAGGCTCTAATGAGCCACAGGATCCATCAGTTCCCCTTTGCTGATTCTTTATCACTAAATCCTCATGTCAGTCCTGGACTCCTACACTGTAAAAGTTACAAGAATCTTTTCCACCTTTATCCTCCACTACTCCTTCAAGCAATAACCTGCTCAATATCTAATCCTAACTCAGCTGCTCACTGCAAAGAAAGAGGAGATTTTCTACAAGTCCTTTTAATTAAAGGAAGGAAACTTGAAACCCATTTCCCTGGGAACTTAATAATGGCAGGACAATGGTCCTCATGGAGACTTGGCTGACTTTTCTGGCAGCACATGACTTGCCATCTGCCCATTCCACACCAGTCCATTCCAGCTGGGATTATGTCCTGGCCCTGCACCTTACACTTGAATGGGAAAGGCAAAAATGTCCTAGAGAAAGCAAATGACCAAGAGAAGACTGTAGTAATGTGTCTAACAGGTAAACGAGCAGACAAGAACATCTCAGGATGCTTTTCTGCCCATTTTGGATTGGTATTTTGTATATTTTGGTTTTTTTTTTTCCTCCAGGCTATGTTAAAAAGAAAGCATGTCCTCAAGATCCAGCTGAAGACTGCATGACATGTGGACCTGATCAATATTTGAACAATGTGTCCCCAAAGCCACGATGTGATGCCTGTGTGTCATGCTCAAAAGGTTTCCTTTTCACCACACATACCTCACAGTTACATTCTGACACTGTATATTATATTTACACTTAATTTTTATTTTATTCATTTAGAATTTCCACAGCAAAATTATCCATCCTTGCTTACTGAGTTAAACAGCAGAATGTTACCTTGCACTTCATCCATGTTACTTCTTGTGTTTCCTGGAACTACCTAAAAATTCTCCTCCTCCAATTCTATCCCAATCTGGTTTCTGCTTTCTGCCCATTTACAAGCTATTATCTACAGGCTTCTCTAATTATTCATGACCTCAATTACCATCATATGGCTTTAAACTGAAAGAGGGCAGGTTTAGATTAGATACCAGGAGGAAATAGTTCCCCTGGGAGGGTGTGAGGCCCTGGCACAGGGTGCCCAGAGCAGCTGGGGCTGCCCCTGGATCCCTGGAAGTGTCCCAGGCCAGGTTGGACAGGGCTTGGAGCAGCCTGGGACAGTGAGAGGTGTCCCTGCCCATGGAGAGGGTGGGATGAGATCAACTCATCTTCAATTCAAACCACTCTGTGATCATGAGGAGGAGCAGCACCTTTTTCTTCTTCCTGAGCCTTAGACCTGGTGTTGCTCAGCCTTGGCCCCACTTCCCCCTTCCCTTGCAAGGTGTTCCTTTGTTCCTTGCCCACAGACACGGACCTTGTGGAGAAGCAGCCCTGCTCCTTCAACTCCAGCCGCACGTGCGAGTGCCGGCCCGGCCTGTTCTGCAGGATGACTGTGGAGAACACCTGCACTCGCTGCCAGCTCCACTCTGCTTGCAGGCCTGGCTTTGGAGTCAAAACCAGGGGTAGGAATCCTGCCTGCCCAGATAACCTTTCCTGTCCTGGCCACAGGCCTGCTGTGTTTTATTTGGACGGTTCTCAGTTGTTATTTTTATTCAGGCACCTCAACAAATGATGTCACTTGTGAAGAGTGCCCTCCTGGGACCTTCTCTGATCAAAACTCCAGCACTGACACCTGCAAACCCCACACCAAGTGAGTCTGTGCTTCTTTAATGGGACTGACAGATTAACTGAAATTAATGAAGGGTGAAATAGAGTATGTCACTTCTGGTGGAAAGTGTACAAATTCATCTCAGAAGCACAGGAATCACTTTGGGTTCATGTGCAGAGGTTAGAAGGCCTCAGCTCTAGGCTGGAGGAATAAGGGAAGGAAGGAATCCTGCTTGTCTCATTTTTAGTTTACCAAGTACAGTGGAATTGCACACCTGTGTGAGCAGCAGCTCTGCATCCAGGCCAAGAGTTAGTGCCACAGGGATGAGAAGAATAATGACTTTTACAGCAAAAGCAATAACTGCAGTTGGTACAAAAATGACCAAGGGGATGTTTGTCACAGTTGTACCTTGTACCACAGCAGTGCTACCTGTTCCTTTTCATTCCCAGCTGTGCCAAGCTGAACAAAGTAACGCTAAGGAAAGGAAATGCCACACATGATCAAGTTTGCCTGGACCAGCTGCCCACTTACCTCACCCCGAGCACTTTGTCTATGAGATTCAGCAATGAAACAAATAACTTTGACCTGAGGATGTTCAAGGAGAACCTGGTGACCTCTGCTAGTGGTGACCTTCTAAGTGTCACAACAACTGAAAATCCCAGTTCGACCCCTGAGGAGAAAGCCCAGGCTGGCACTTCTCCCACCTCAGCTAAGGGGGAGATGACAACAGGAGGTAACAAAGACACAGCACTTACTCTCTCTAGCATTTTTTATTTGAAAGTATCTTTGGCAAACACAATTTTTATGTGGGAACTTCCTGCAAATCCCCTCCTGACTTGTGAAATGATGTCTGTTCAAACACATGGATGTACTCAGGGTTTCCCCTCTGTCTTTTCTCTGTGCTCCCTCTCTGTGCTGTAGGTGTAGTGCTGTGGGCAGTGGTTCTCTCTGTGGCAGTGCTTCTTGGGGCCATGCTGATATTTTGGAAATGGAAGGTTTGCAAGAAGAGGATCCTCGTCCTCAGAAGAAAGGGTGAGTTTTTCAAGCTGTAACAGGTGATGTGCTGTTTGATCTGCCAAACAACAGGTGGGAAACTCAAATGTGGGGATATTTGTGGAGGTCACTGGGGAAGAGAATGTTCTCTACAGGCCAGATAAGGGTTTAAGGCAGGCTGCTCATGCAGGATGTTGGAGAACATGAGAGATGGAGGCAGCTGGGAATTTCTGGAGGGAAGCAGGTGGGAGACCCACAGGTGGGGAAAGGGAAGATTTATTCTCTCAGCACAGACACTTGTATTAAATGATACCTGAAGTGTTGTGTGAGTAGTTTTTGGTTCTGGGAACAGAACTGGGCTTTGAGCATAAGAGGAAGGGTGATTTTTACTGACACTGACTCCCCACAGCTTTGCCTAGAGTTCCATGTGGGGTGTGCCTGCAAAACCACATTCCCTCTTTTATAGAAGGCAGGATGTGCATGCTGTAGGTTGGTTGTAGATCTGTGGGTGTGGTGAAGCTGTTGGAGCCCTCAGGCTCCATGGTGAGTTTGACTAAATGAAAGGTTTCTTTTGTCAGCACATCTGGACTCGGTCATTGCTCACAAATACACGCTCAAATCTCAAGGTGAGTGACTGGTGGGCCAGCAGTGCCATCCCTGTGTCTGAAGAGTAAGTGGATAGCTAAACGTGGGATTTTATTTTAAAGAGTTTTAATTTAAAAAGTGGAAGTTTCTCATGTCACACCTGTGTCGCTGCTGCCATGCAAGAGGCCAGTCCTGCTCCTCCTGAGCAGGCAGGGGACACGCTGGATGTGTCCAGGTGCCACCAGATGGCACTTTGCTCCCACGGCAGGTGATGTGTCAGTGCTGGAAAACGCCTGACTGATTTCAGGGCACTCAAATATTGGAGAAACATGTTCAGAAAAAAATCCTGTCCAGATCCCACAAAGTGCAAACATTTTACCCATTTAGCTGATCCCTTCTCAGCAATTCCACTGCCACTGACAGATCTGTTCTCTGTTGTGTCAGATTTTAATCACCACACAGCAGAGCTTTTTATATTAATTCATTCAGGAATACACTTTAATTTTTTCTTGTGTGCAGCTTAATTTTCTCAAAAAGGGTTTTTTTCTCCCTCACTTGCCTTGCACAATAGAAACTGTTACTGTGTAGCATTACAGAGCTGTTGCTCTGAAAATAAAGGTGATTGCACATCAGGGTGAAATTAGACAATAGGTCTGAGCCCATCCACCTTCATGGTGCTGCAGGATGCTGTACACTCCCTCCTTCTCACCTCTCTTCTTTGCCCAGTGTTTCCTGGGTTTGTTAATGGAACTACCCATAAAATCCCACCCCCTTAATAATCATCTGACCAGATGATGAACTGACCTAACTTGTTAATCCAGTAGAAAGTTATTAACAATTCTTTTCCTTTTTTTTTCCTTTTTAATAAGCTTGTCTTGTGCAGGCAGTTTCATCAGTTCATTTTTTTCATAGATGAATACTAGTTGTGGTGTGGGGACAGTGATGCAGAAGGGGACAGAAAGGTCTCAGAGTCTTGGCAGCAACCTGTCACCTCTTCACCTCAGGAGTGTCATTTCAGTGTGCCCTGAGTTTTCAGAAAAGCATCATGCACGTGGAGTGGTTTAGGAAGCACATTGCTAGGTGATCTTTCAGAGCATATATCAACATTCTTGGGATTGTATGAGCTTTCTTCTGATAATGTTTTTGCTTTCCACTGCAGGTTCGGATCTCGTGAACAAATGTGCAGTAAGTGTGAACAATATTCCAAACCAGATCACTTTCCATGCCAAAGTAAATGTTCTTTTCAAATGTCCAAGAAGTGCCAGCCTTTTAGTTTAGAGGGACTTCCCTCTACAATATGTAATCATTTAGGTTGGATGAGGTGTATTAGGACCTGATATCTTCATATTTTGGGCTGATAAAATACACATATCTGTGCTTTTAAATAATGGGATGCTGCCAATCTTGCTTGTGAGGGGATTTGGTTTGGTGTTCAGCTATTCCTGGTGCATTCCATGGGACAAGATCTGAAATCACAGGATGAACATGCCTTTTCTTCCTTCTGGGAGAACTTTGTGTGTGTCAGTCCCATTTGATCTCACTGCTCCAGTCACACAGATGGGATTTGTGCTTTTCTTCTCTCATTCTCCACATCCCCTTTCCTCTGCAGGGTTTGGCATGGCTGTGATATGGGGACACAGTGGGTTTGGTTTGTCATTCCTTCAGGACAAGCTCCTGGTGTCACAGGACAGTTTGCAGATGAGCAAGACAAACATCAGTTAATGTGGCAACAACAGAAAGTTCCTCAGCTACTGAAATGGTCACAGCTCGGTTTGATTTCCCCTCTGTCAGTGAAATTACAGACACTTTAATTCTCTGAATCTTCTCAGTTTATTAGGCTTGTTATCTTTAAATGTCCAGATCTGCTAAACCACTCTTTAGACTGTTATTTTTTGTTGTTGTTTTTAAATGAGTTTGCTTTTAAATGTGCATCTACACACACACAAGACACTGCTTTTTCCAGTTACTCTGGTTGCAATCAGCTGTCATCATTTCAGTGTGTAATTGTTAATTCCTGAATTGTAAGGAGCTTCAATTCTTGCCTCTGTAGAGAGTCAGACATGAGCAAAGGTTATAAAATGCAAATTTCAGATTTTTTTTCCTTCCCAAGCTTGTGGAAACAGATCAGAACCATCAGAAAATTGTGATTTAGGACCTTTAGCCTCTCTCAGATTTTGATTCCTCTTTTAAAGAACTGCTTATAATTAATTCTTCATGTATTAGGTCATCTGAGCTTGTTTCTTCTACCTGATGTTCTGCTGAGGCAATTGCATTTTGAAGTTAAATCAGTTTGGCCTCTGGCTTGTTCTGTCCTTCCATAGGAGCATGACAGGTCTTTGCAAAGTTCAAGAGGTAGCTAAAACATATTTTCTTTAGTGGAAAGGAGGTACATTCCTGAAAATGTGATTAGAAATCTGTGAATTCAGCTTAGAAACAGTAATTTGAAATAGGGTTTTAAGTGATGCAGGAGCCTGGTTTGAAGTTCCCACACCTGTCAGGTACTTTGGAACGTTTCACTCCCTGGGCCAGTGGTGCTGGGAAGTACATTCTGTTATCCTGACTGCCACAGGAGGATTCTGTGGACCTGTTGCAGTGCCCAAAGTGTTTTTTCTGTGGACCTGTTGCAGTGCCCAAAGTGTTTTTACACTCACCCCACTTCTGCTCTCCTGTTTGTATTGGCAGAAGATCGTACTGACCACTGACAGTGGGCCAGAAGAGGAGGAGTTAATTGACAGAGCCCTTCCTTTGGAAACCAACAATAACTTGGTGTCCAGCACAGAAAAAGCACAAAGTCCTCACTGGGGTGTGACTGATGTGACACCAAGCAGTGGGAATGCCCCAGATTGCCCTGTGGATTCTCGAGTCAGAGACCACACAAATAACAGAATTGGTGAGTCTTGGTTTTGTTTTTTCCTTTTGTCATCTTCTTTTTTCAAATTTTCAAACATGGCACATAGTATCATCCCAAGATTATTAGTAAACTTCAAAGTGTCCAGATCTCCTCACAAAGATTGTGCTGAATCTCCAGATCTTTGACACAAAAATACCTATTCATTTGAATATAATGTTTTCTCTTTTTTTCATGTTTGTCTTAGTCACTATGAATTTGACAGAAGATTCCTTTCTTCCTCCTTTTCATTCTAGAAGATGTAAATTTTACAGAAGAAATCTGATTGTGTCTGCTGGAAGATGATGCTGTAATACTGAATGAGAATTGTACTTAGCTATCATTTTCTTCTCTGGTTTCATAATAATGAAATGTGTTCCTGTAAAGTCTTTGACCATGGCACAGGGTGGGAGATAAAGTCAGGCAAGGAGCTCATTCACAGGGGGAGAATTGTTACCTGAGACACCATCTGAGACATTCTGGCACTGCTTCCAAACCCAATTCTGAGGTTATTTGAAGGTATTATTTTACATATTACAAAAACTGACCTTTCCTAACTAAACACCCTTTCTGTTTTTACTGTGAGTGATGGATTGGGATGAATGTGATGATTTGATTTACCATATCCAAACATCTCCAAGCAATTAACCTACAGTGTCTGAAGTGCAGCATCCTCCTGAATTAAGTGCAGCGGTGCAAGCCATTGAAAAGGCCTTATTTACCTTTCTGAGAAGGACTAAAGACAGCAAGTTGGACCCAAGATTCAGAAAATATTGTAGTTTATTCTGAGCTAGAAAGAAACTAATTTCTTTGCAGGTCCTAAGACCCCAGAACTTCTGTACAGTGCTGATCTTTACCCAAAGGTTTCTTTTACATCCTGTTGTTTCTTGAAACAGCAGGAGCATAAATACTGGATTCTTTATATCTAGATCCAAATTAGTTGTTTCTTCTTACAGATTCTCATGAATGTCTTCTGCCTTTTCCACTTTGTCTTTTCCTGTAGTCACACCTTTAGCTCAGTGGCTTAATCCCATGGAAGCTCAATCTACTTGATCTGAAATGCCCAGAGTCCTGATAAAAATGTTACATGAAAAAGCCATTTCTGGGGCAGCAGTGACTGTTCACCATGCTCAGCACTATTTCTTTCCTTCCTCAGAAAAACTCTACATCATGAAGGCCGACACTGTTATCGTGGGCTCTGTTTCAGAAGTGCCCAGTGGCAAGAACTGTGCTGTCAGAGGATGTGAAAGTAACCTCGATGCCCAGGAAAGCATGGAAGAGGAACTGGAAATGCATTACCCAGAGCAGGAAACAGAGTCTTTTCCAGGGAATGATGTAATGGTTCCTGTGGAAGAGGAAGGAAAGGAATTTCACCACCCCACCACTGCCACTGAGAAGTGACAAGCCAGAGGTAGTGTGGGAAGATCCAGAATCACCCAGTGTGACACTAAGGCTGAATTTATGGCAAGGGAAATAAACCCACTGTGCCTTAGATTATTGGGAAACTCCTGGAAAACACTGAAACACATTCAAACCAGGAGAGCTAGAAGCTATTTCATCTAACAAATGAGAGCATCATCCAAACTGCCTTCAAGCTGACATCAAATATTTCTATTTCCCTCTCTCCTGGTATCACACTGAACACAAGTTTGAATCAAAGCTGCATAATTTAGAGGACATCTGGATGTCAGCTGCAGTTTCACAGCTTGTTTTCTCAGTGTGAAGGAATGGATTGAAATCTGTGTCTGGTTACTTCTATTAGCTGTGGAAATTCTGGCCAGGATTCTGAGTCAAGCTTGAGACTCAGCCATGTCTCTTATGTTGTTTCTATTCCAATATTTCCAATTTTGTCATTTATTTTGCAATATCTGGTATTTTCTCAAGGTTTCAAATAGGCTTTTGATTGAAAATGAGAATAATCTTAGCTTTCCTTAGCATAAACATAGCTCTCAAGTTTGTGGACTTCATATTTCTTGAGGAATTAGGATCAAAAGGTGCCACACAGGCTCTGAAAATAGAAGGCAAATAAAATTAATTGTACTTTAGGCCATTCTTTCTAGGTTTTGAAGTCTGATTCTTATTTTTTTGACTACATCAGATCATGAGTAAGTGGACAAAACAGCCTCTTCTGATGGAAGCCAAAACAAACATTTGGCTTTTGGATGAACTGTGGGTTAAGCCAAATGTGGAGCCTGTAAAAAGAGAAATGAAGAGATTATTTTTCTACTGAAAAAGAGACACAACAGTTAATTCCTATAACATTGTTAATATCTACTTGTTTTAGAATTGTTCATAATAGTCAGGGTGACACTGATTTGCATATCCTTTAAAAACAAACCTGTTTGGTGGCCAACTGGCACGTGTTATGCTATTTTTAAATCTTTTGTGCTGTTTGTTCAATGTAATAATGCTGACTGTACTTTTACACAGGACAATGGAAAATGAGCAATGTGACAAAGTGTTTCTTAATAATCAAAAAAAAGGAACCACAAAACCCATTACTTGCTTTTCAGCTTTGTACCAGCTGCATGACTTCTGTCTTAGAGCTCACACAGGGGCATAAAAACATAAAAACACCTTCTTGGGCCAGCCTGGAGCTTGAGCCCCACATTTCATCTCTGCCAGTCACAGGAAGGGATTTGTTAGGAAGACCATGACTGCTGTTTGCACTCATCATAGTTCTGCAGTTGCAGCTGCCAATGGATTAAGGATGTCAAAGAGTTTGACTCAGCCTTTATTATTCTCCAATATCACCGTTAGTTTTTCGTGTCTCTTTTGAATTTCCAAATACAATCTGCCTCCATAAGCACCTGTGGCAAAAGAGTACAGATATCATGCACTGTGTAAAGGACTTTTAGCACTTTTAAACTGAATGTCACTTGTTCTTACAGAAGTCAGTGAGTTGCTTTTTATTTTTTTTTTCCAACCAAGTTGCTTTTGCGATTGATTGTATCTCAGCTTTGATTGAACTAAGCCTCAAAGATGAGTTCCCATCTTTCATATTAGTATTCATGTTAGTATTACTCATGTAAGTTTGATGCTCCACTGCCTTGGTCACTTTAGTTCATCTTTTCCACATCTATTTTAACTTCACTACATACTTCATTTTAGAGAACACCAATTAGTGAATCCAAAAACTGAAAAACCACATTTACCTGGCTGTGATTGTTTGGGGCTGTTCTGCAATGACTGTAATTGTGTATTTCCACTCTGTATATTAATTAATCTTTTTTACTGGAACAGCTTTCTAAAAGAACCATATGCATTGTAACCTGCTGGATGTGTTATAGTTAGTTGGTTTAATAATGCTGGTAATCTGAATTAAAAATTAAATGGATTGAAGACATGGCCATGCTTTTCCTGTTTGATATGTAAATATTTAATTGTTGGTAATTTCAGTACCTGTATTAGAAGAAATATTTTTGCAAGAAAGCCATTTGAACCTCATGGAGCTCTTTTTAGAGTTTTTCTCTAGTTTTAGGGTTTTCTCTAGAGTCTTAGTGTTTTTAGAGTTTTTCTCAGGAGCAGGGCTGAATTTATAGTGAAGTCTGTCTGTGCCATCCCGGCTGTGTGTGGCACACGAGTGCCTGGTGCGGTGAGCAGTAAGGAATATCGGAATGCTGCGAAAGTACCCTCGTACCGTGGGGCGAAGGAGTTGGACTGCGATAGATCCAAGCCGGATTCTGTGACCGGGGCTGAAGAGCCCCTCCAGGCACGCCCAAAGCCCCGCGGATCAGCTCCGATGTGCGGGCGCTGGGGCCGCATCCTCCGCAGCGGGGCCGGGCCCGTCCCGGGGCAGCGGGGCCGCCCCCGCCCCGCCCTCGGCGGCGATGGGGCCGCGCTGGGCGCCGCTCCCGGTGCCCATCCCGGTGATGGTGATGATCCCGGTGATGCTCCCGGCGCTGCTCCCGTTGCTGATCCCGGTGCTGCTGCCGGCGGTGACCGGCGCCGGGCGGGTGAGCGGGGCCGGGCGGGGGCCGGGGCGCTGCTCCAGGGCTGCCGGAGCGCTGCAGAGCGGGAGCGCAGCGGGGGAAGCGCGGGCGGGCATGGCCGGGTGATGCCGCTCTGGAGGTGCGCGGCGAGCGGGCAGCGGCTCACTGCTGTGTGAGCGGGTCACTTGTCACCTTGTCACCTGTAACCTGCCCCTTGTCACCTGCCCGCATCACCTGTCCCCTGCCCTTTGTTATCTGTCACCTGTCCCCTGACCCTTGTCACCTACCCCCTGTCACCTGCCCCCATCACCTGTCCCCTGCCCTTTGTTATCTGTCCCTTGTCACCTGTCCCCTGTCATTTGTCACCTGCCCCCTGCCACCTGCCCCCATCACCTGTCCCCTGCCCTTTGTTATCTGCCCCTTGTCACCTGTCCCCTGTCCCTTGTCACCTGCCACTTGTCACCTGTCCCTTGTCACCTGTCCCTTGCCATCTGCCCCTTGTCACCTCCGTGCCCCTGGGCTTGGGCTGGATTCACCGCCATCTCTACAGCAACATCAAGTGCCTTTCTTAAAACTTGAAAGCTCAGCTTTGTCTATGTTGTTGTTACTCCTTGGCTTCCCAAAGGAACGACAAATCGTTTTTCCTGGATTTTTATCGGAAATAGGGTGATTTTGCAGGCTTATTTGAATGTCTGTAAAAGCCGTGGTGAGTGTCCTGGCAAGAGCAGAGTGGAAACCCCTATCCATTGTTTACACAGGAAGAGCTTGTGCTGAGTTGGTTCCCTAGAACGCTTCCCTATTTAAATAGAAAAGCCTTTTAATTTACAGCGAAGATCTGCCGTGCTGCAGCTGTGACTGTTCCCCTTCCCTGCAGCGGTGACTGTCCCATTCCATGTCCAGCACGATTTGGCAATGAGGGTTTGTAGCTGTGCCAGCCAAAAACCTCAATGGGATCTGTTTGCCTTCAGTTCAGTGTTTTCTGTACTGGTGTATTGATGGCACTTTTCTGTCTGATTTTAAAATGTTCAGGATTATGAAGATAAATATGGAAATGTTGCTGAGATGTCCAGGTCACTGTGTTCTTATGGGATATTTATGTTCTTTACATGTTGATTTAATCACAGGAATTTAGGAATAAGACAAAGGTCCAGTGAAATCAGGTGAGGATGTGTGTAGAACCTGGAATTACACAATGGTCTTTTAAGGAGTACTGGGTGCTATAGTGAGCTGATAATATATTAAAATAATTATTTTAACTGTTTCTCACTAATTTTTAATTCAGCTCTGGTTTTAAGGTGAGAGTGTTTTTAATCTGATTTACTGGATACCTTGCAGTGGATAGGAGAAAGCAGATAGAGAAGAGAGAGCCTCAGTATTGTAGAACTTATCATCAGAATTTAAGTTTGTCATGCTTCATGCTGAGCAAGAGGCTTTTGTTCAAAAGGAATTAGCTCTCACTTTAAATATGACTGAAACATAATGATGGAAATAATGACAGAGAATCTCAGTGTCACTTTTTGCACTGTGACAAAACACAAAAAAAGGAAAAGCCTATATGAAAAGTTAGAGAAACAAATACAGTAGTTTCAGAAATACCACATTTGCCACAGAGCTGGAGAAAACCATACATGTTCTATCAATTTTCAACAGTTATTTGTTAAAGAAAACTTACTTTATTTTTGAGAGAGGCAAACTGTCAGAGCAATAGTTCTTGAGTGACACTGCTTGGGTTTTTCTCATTCATCTGGAAGTTTCTGAAAGTTCCCCGCCTTAGTCCCTGTGTAAGACACAGGAAGTGTCTAACATGATTTTTGCCATTTTGAACAATTGAGTCACCAGGGTTATCAGAAATAGCCTGAAATATTCAAACAGAAGAATTGCTGAAATGTGTATGTTTTTCCAAATACATATATAATAAAATATACCTTGTCTTGCTACAAACTTGAACTTCTATAATTTTTGTGAACAGCTTCCATATTCTGTGCATCCCCTGCTTTCCCATCCTGGGAAGATGTTTCTATATTCTGGTGGTGAGTGGCAAAGCAGTAGAATTCCTGGCAAAGAGACACTGTTTTCTCAGGGAGGGGGATGTCAAACTGTGAATCTGTTGGTGTGTGGCTCTGCAAGGACTCCTGCTTTACAGAAGTACAGAATAATTCACATAATGGAACCATAATCTCTGAGAGAGATGTGCAGCACAGCAGCTTTGAAAGGAACTTTACAGCCTGATACAACTCCATCTGATTTAAGAGATGCTGTTATCTGGTAACTAAATGTAAACAGAATTTTTTTTAAATGAGAACTTTAAATATTTTAGACAGAATTCTGTTTTTTCCAGCCTTCAGTAGGTCTGGTAGCTCAGCAAACAGTGTCTCTGTACCTCAAAACCTTTCCATAGAAACCGATTTTACAACAGAGACCTCAGTGACTTCATTGTGGTTTCACGTGTGAAGAACATCATACACAGATGTTGTTCCTCTTCAGACTCCTCTGATTGACAGCTTAAGTTTGAAGATAAATGTATAAAAAGGAGATCAACAGAAATGTAGACATGTGAGTTAGGATTCAAATAAGTGCTTAAATATCTTAGTTTAAATGGTCTTGACTGAAAATGAATGCTATATGAATGGATTTATATTAACATTTAAGATACTTAAATTTAATTACATATAAAGTCCTTTCAGTTGAGGTGAAGATTGCTGTTACCCCACTCCTCTCCAGGGATAAATTAGGTCAAATGTATAGTGATCTCTGTAGTGCAGACAGGAAAATGATCCAAACAATGCAGGAACTCCAGAGAGTCTGGAGTCAGTGATTTTGTGTATGTAACTTCTTGCTCAATGCAGAAGCATTGCAAAAATCTCCCCAGTGAGCTCTGAAGTCAAAGGCATGCAGTTTACCCATTTCTATGCCAAAATGTATTGCTTAATTTGACCTGCATAGATCTAGACTAAATTTCATGTTTAAGAGAATTTGTGCCTCTACTTATAGACAGATGAGAGATTTTATTTCTTCTTGTACCTGTCAAATTAAATGAAGTCTTCCAAAGTCTTGATTTTGTCCATATAAATTTCTTTTAAATCAGCTGCCATTAGACACTGCTACCTAAATAAAGAGAAGCTCTGTAATGCAAAATGTGCAGCATCAGGTTAGTTTCCCTTTACACAATCTGCTTGTAGAAAGAACACTGAATCACAGTGAAAACAGGATAAAATAAGGACTTGTGAGAGACACAAACACTAGCAAAATGCAAAGATTATATAGATTATAAATAGAATCTGGACTCTGCTCATCAGTCTTTCATCCCACAGTAGCCAGTGGATCTGGATGCCAGACAGAAATCTCATTTGGCCCAACTCAGACTTTAGGATTGCTGACATTGCTAGAAAATTGGGTCTTGAAGCAAAGAAATCCAGAGCTTTAAAACTAGTAAAATGCCTACACTTCCTCTGACAGATTTCACAGCTCTGATTAAACTGGTTTATGCTGAGGGTAGGTACTGAATGAATTGAATCCTTCCAGGGCAAACCAAACTGAGCTGTGTGTAAATTGTAGCTAAACCAGTCACAACTCCCTTTTAGTTTTCCATAATGTTCTTTGAGGACATTTGGGAAGAAAAAGTCTATTGTAAGTCACTGAGAGCCACAGCTCATCAGATAAAATTTCAGGGAGATTGTATCAGACATTGTATCCTTCCAAGCACAACTTCAGAGAAACAGGTGTGAACCCAACAACCAACAGGTTTTCCTGTGTCTGCAGCTCACAGGGCAGGATTTACAACAGACAGGGAAGAGCATGAGATAAGAACCTTTATTTTTTTTTGCCAGGAAACCTCATCAGCAGGGTAATTTGTGATGTGGTTTATTGTATTTCTCCTTTTTTTCCCCCGTGTCTGCTCTTGCAGTGAAGTTTTATGTTTTGAAAAGGCTCTCAACTCCTTGTTTTAATTAAGTTGATCATAGTGACTACAAAAACTGGATGACAACACTTGATCTTTCCTCTTTTAATAAAAAAGAAACTTGAAGAAAAAATACTTTTGATGAGAGCAAAGTCCTTTTCTCCTTCATCTAATTTTAGTGTCAGCTCAAGTTTGCAAACAGGATGATTTATCATTGTCCATCCTACAATATCTAAACTCAAGAAGACTTTTTTCCTGCCTTCACATTCTCAGAAAAAGTTTTTTTTGACACTGACCATTGAGTAGGTTGACAAAATCCTGTTTCTGATCACAGCTAAGTAAGAGGTAGAATATTTCAATGAACTGCATAAGAAAATGCTGAATTCCCTTTAAGCAATTGCTGAGGGTGGGAAACGTTAATCTCCTTTGTCAGTAATTTAAAGTAATTGAAAACACAATAGATACTCAACATGTTTTTCAGTAAGGCGGAAGGATATTTTCATTACCGGCCTCCCAAGAGCTTGTTCCTGTTTTGATTTCTCATTTTAGTAATGATTCCTCTAAATGTGTGTAGATTATGCATGGAGCAATCTCTTCAGACTGCAAAAAGCTGAGCAGTGTCACATCCTTTTCAAACAGTACTTTTTTGGTCTAGCAGGAAACTCCTACGCTTGTCCTACCTAACAGGAGCCTTCTTTAAGTGAGTGTATTTTTCCCTTTGAAAATCGTCAGTAAGTCATCAAATAATTTGACACTTGTTCATTGAAGTCATTGAGCTATGTTGATCAGTGTGAGCACCCTGTATTGTATAATGTATAATTATAATGTATATTATAATGCATAATTGTATAATGATTGTCTCAAATGCATTTAACCTGCATATTTGTCTGCACCTTCTGCAAAAGTGCTGCTTCTCAGAAGCAGTAGTACAAATTTTGGAGACATCATTTTCAAAACATCAAGGCCTTTCTTGCTCAGGGAGGAATCACCAAGTATCTGGAAAGATAAAAGCCTTTTTCCCTTTTCTTTGGAAAGATTGACTGAAGTTTTTGAGCCACTTTGCAGTAAATGTTTCTCCCACAAGCCCACAGGTAGGAATTTAGGTTTCTCTGGTGTTTTGTCAGATGTTATTGGAGCCATGGCAGCTGAGGATAAGGCAGTCAGCCCTTTGGTTTGGGGGATGCAGTAGTGACCTGGTGTGCTGCTAATGCCATAGTTCCACTGCACTCTTTCGAACCTAAAACCTGGAGAAATCACTGTGTTCAAACCTAAAACCTGGAGAAATCACTGTGTTCAAACCTAAAACCTGGAGAAATCACTGTGTTCTAACCTAAAACCTGGAGAAATCACTTTGTTCATGGTGGTGGATCTTTGGAAAAGAAAGGAACCTCAAAACAGTCACATGCAGCTCATTAGGTGTTCACTGCCCTGCAGCCTCCTGGCATCTGCTGCGTTCTGTTTCTTTGGAGCTACATCAGTGCCTTGGAAAGGAATGTTCTTGTAATTGCACTGGTCTTTAGGTATTTGTCTCTTTTGAGTCTCTAATTCAGGGACAGAATGGACTTGTGACTTCCCTTTGATTTCTCCTAGGAATATTCATTACCTTATACACCGAAGTTTGCACGATGCAACAATCCCAGCACTGAATTCTATGATGAGGAACTTAATAAATGCTGCAGCCAGTGCCCTCCAGGTAGGTTATAATTCAAACTATTACTTTACACAGCCAAAATCACTCAATTTTCAGATAATCACAGTGTATTTTGATTACTTACACATCTAAAGTGCATCAGATTTTTGCTGTTGTAATGCATTCTTCTTCCAAGAAAATGAAACACTATGACTGCAAAACACCTGCAAAAGAGACACATTGTCCATCTGGAATTCTCCTACAAGGTTAACCTGGCTGAGGCTTACCAGGAGGTAGGTTCTGAGTTTGTGTAAGCACAGCTCTGCATGAGGTCTTCATTAAAGTAATTAAAGTAATTTTAGTCAACATTGGAGAAGAAGCAAGAGCTCACTAAAGAAATTACGAAAATTAGGTAACACAGGCCCAAGCCCACTAATAAAAATATATATTGTATAAGAGGGCATGAAGTAAAGCTTAGTTTCTGTACTATGATAATATCACTTATCTAAGGGGCTTTCCATTGGACATGTCAATCTATCATTGCTCATTAAGGGAGTTTTGTTGTCTTTTACTGTAAATCAGATACTGCAGAGCACTGTCAGACTGGGGACAGGACTGTCTGATCTGAGCTGGCGTGTCTTAGGGGTGATTAGAAGTGACCTGTAGTTAGCCAAAGTCAGTGTCTGTGGGTTTTGGAATTTTTTTGGGAAGGAGATAGTAATATTCTTTGGAGATTTTGGTAGTAGAGGTTTTGCAACAAGATGGAACTATATTATTATATTAAATAGAGGAAAAAAACTGCCTTTTTTTTCTCATTGCATGCTGAGCAAAGAAAATGTCTCCATAAATGCTGAGTGTCTGTCAGATCTGGAAGTTTAAACAGGAAATCAGTATTTACTGAAACAGCTGCAGTTTCTTGAATTAAATGAAATTATTTAGATAGATCTGTTAAACTTCCTTTGTTCATGATGGATGAAAGATGATAATTCATAGGTAAAACTTTTATTTTGTGTTATGTAGTGTTCAGTACTAAATAAGCCTAAATCATTAGCAGGATGTAGGATGCAGAATGTAAAGCTTCAGTTAAGTACAGGAAAAAAAAAGTCTTTGGAAATAATTAATTTGGCTCACCTCCACGGCTTCTTCTTTTGAAAAATAGATTCTCCAAGCAGCTCTAAAAAAAAAAAATAAAAATCAGTGTTATTCCTGCTTTCTCAGTATGTTTTCCAGGGTATTTTTGTAAAGTATATGAGACACTGACTTTTATCTTCTTTCTCCTTTCACATGAAAGGGAAACAGCAACTGAGGTGTTTTCGTTTCTCCAAAATGAATATGTTAGAACTCATATTTACATGCTCCTACCACTGTACTAAATTCTTTGGTGGTGAGAAGCTTTGGAGAAACTACCTTTGATAGCTTTTAACTTTGTCTGGAATGCCAGTAGTTTCAGGAACTCTGTGCTTGGCTCTGTTAGGGCTGGCTGGAGAGGTGAGGGTGAAAAGAGTGGGCTCGTGTCCCTTTCATAGTGACAAGTGGTGAAGTTCTAATTCAGGCCTGTTTGTGATGTTACTTGATCTTGCCCTGTCCACTCACTGCCTGTAATAGCAGTAAGGGTCTCAGCCAGGCACATCATTCTAGCATGTGCCTGACTTTGGGTGTGAAACATGTTCACCACGAAACAGCTTCTGTGAAGGTAAAAGATTTGGTTTATGTATTGTGGTAGCTGCACCTAAATATGTGCTGAGGGGTTTTGTTCAGGATTGTGGCTCCCTTGAATTGAATGTGACTGGAATTCACTGAACTGAATTAGGAAATGGGGTCAAACATGAGTGGACATAAATAAACTTTCCCTGTAGAGACATGCAGTCCTCTACATCAACACTTGTTTGGTATATGATCTGATAATGTCAGTGAAGGGAAAGGGTTCTACTTAATTTCTTAATTAGAGAGACTTCATTCCTAGTGATCTTTTCCAGTGAGATGAATTCTCAGTTTTGGTTTGGGTTATTTTTCTTTTAATAGGTCAATATAGAACAGGGAGCTGCAGCCACACCGTGGACACCAAGTGCAGCCCCTGCAGGCCTAAAACGTACACAGCGATCTGGAATCGTTCTCCACAGTGCTTTGCCTGCTCACCACCCTGCAGGAAAGGTAGGCTTGAATTAGTAAAGAGGCTTCCTCAAAGCCTGGGCTTGGTTTAACATTGTCTTTTCTCCTAAGAAAACCAGGAGATTTTGTCAGTCACTTGTACGCACTTTGGGAACGCGTAAGGTTTAGGGACAGAGTCAAGGAAAAGTCTTGCAGGGAGTCCTGCCTCTTTTTAAGTCCTAAAAATGAGACACCAGTCTTATATTATTAAAAACTAAGGCACTATATCACTAAAATATTCCAAATGCCATCTGTAGAATAAGTTCTTGCTTATAAAGTCCCATAAAGAGACCTTAAGACCTGACTTGGACAAGGGTAAATTGATAATTACCTTTCCAGCATCCTGGAATTCTCATTTTGTCTGCTGACAACAGCAAACATGGGTTGTGATATTCCTCTTTTAATTTTATTTTGCAAAGCAGCAGTCAGTGAGAGCACACTGGTTCACTGAAGCAGCTTAACTTAACAGCACAAAAGGTGGAACACTGTACCTGTACTTTGGGCTAATAAATCACCTGCATGAATGAACTTGGTCATGCTGCTCTCTGTCATTTCTAATGGAAATTGGTGTAGAACATTATATACTTGATTCACTGAGAAGTTTTAATGACACAGTCTAACTTGAAAGGACCTTTGGTCCCATCTGTGTAAAAAATCTTATAACACTAGTTAATTACAATATGAAAATGTCTGTAGTAAAATCTCCAAACACTTTAAATACAGTGACATGATCTGCACAGACTGAAAATCTTGGTGGCCCCCAGGTTGGACAGTGATGAACAATCCCATGTTTGGGGTTGTACAAAATATTAGACAACTGCAGGTACAGAGTTTTAAGCCCTAAAGTTTTAAGTGTGCACTCTACAGGTGCAAATTTCTCCTTGCCTAGAGAGAGAAAACTCTTCTGAAAATGTAGACATTGAGGAATGTAACACATTTGGTTTATGGTGCTATACGAGCCCAAAACTTGTAAGTGAACATCTCAGGCTGTGATTTTAAATGTTGCCAATGACATCTTGCTTTATTCTTGTTTTAAAACCAGGGCTTGTACAGAATCAAACATGCACGAGGTCCCAGGACAGAATCTGTAGCTGCCCACCCCACAAGTACTGCGTTTCCAAGCTAGACGAGTACTGTGAAGTGTGTAGAGCACATAAAAAATGTGGCAAAGGTTACCGGGTTTCCAGAAGAGGTAATTTGATTTTGAACACTCTGTTTACTGAACACTTACTCTGCCTAATTCCCTACAGTTGTGCATTATTTTTAGGGCTTATTTTTACATTCTTAGCAAGTAGGCACTAAGAGTATTCTCCAGAGGTATATCCTAGGGGACAACATATTGCAGTTTCTTACTGTCATATATCACAAAGTTCCCAATCCAACTTAATCTTCGTTTTGCTCTACTGTGTGATTTATTCTGTTCAAGTGACTGAAATCCAAGACCACTTAATCACTCCTTAAATCCTTGAAACAAGGCTTCAGGTAGAATTTTGGATACTGTAAATAATGATGACAGTAAACTCTGTGCTGTCCTGCAGAATTGATCTGGTTTTATTAGCTGATGGAATCAGCTGATAATACATCTGTCTCAAAATGATAAATAATTTTCAAATATTCAAAACACTGAACATTTAAAAAAATTAGGAATCATTTGAGAATGAAAGAGTAGTCAGTCAGTCAGGTGAAAAGCTCAGCTTTGTCTGCAGCACCACATCTGAACCTTTAATGATTCCAAATTTAGAGCTGGTTAATCTTCTCTTTGGGTTGGGTGCTACAAGTGAATGTCTTGTGTGACAGTTCTAGGCTGTGTTTTTGCACTGTGTCTGTATCACTGCCAGGATCTCTTGCAGACTCTGATTATTCATTCTTGTTTCTCACCTGATAAGTAACTGGAGTTTTTATCTGTTTAAAGGGACAGACAGCACAGACACAGAATGTAAACCTTGTCCTCCAGGCACGTTTTCCCCTGAGGAATCCTACAACACCACCTGTACACCCCATACAAGGTGAGCCAGTCCAACAGCAGCCTTAACTATGCAGGGCTTTCTGTCTTTCCTAACTTCTCTTGTTGTCTCTTGCAGGTGTGAATCAGTGGCTGTTCCTGGGAACAGCAGGAATGACACTGTTTGCAGTGACTCAGGAACAGTCACAGTTCTGCCTCACACCATTTTGGACAAACTTCTGACCCAAAGCTCAGCTTCCCACAAACCTGAAATAATAACTCAACCTGTCACATTAAACTCTGTACCTGACCTGTCCCACATCACTGGTGAGCTTTAACTCAATTAAAGTCAGTTTTGTATGTACAGAAACTAAGCTTATATTTGGTTCTCAGTGTCTTTCCCAGACCAGTCACCTGTAGCTAAATAATCTCAGAAGAGCTCAATTAATTAATTGTGACTCTGCTTGTAGTGAGCTGCATTTTCACCTGTGCATCTGCACTAACCCAGTGCATTCTACAGTCCTTGTAAATATTTCTGAAAAAAAACCCAGACTAGAAAAAACAGGTATTTCCTGAGAATTGTTGCTGTAGCTGGTAGAAAAGGTCATATCTTAGATTCTGGACTGAGGCAAACCTGACCTGGTGAGAGGTCTTTGGAATTTTCTGTCAGCCTTTCCTGGGACAGAAGGTCCTGACAGCATTCCCAAGACTGGATGTGTTCTCTCCTGTTCACAGCCCATCCAGATGACAGAGATGTTTAGGAGCATTTTGAGCTATTTGGCCTTGCATGTGACAAACTCTTGCTTGCCTGGAAAAAAACCTATTGTGACCTAGGCCAAAAGTCTGTCCTCACTTTTCAGGAGAGGAGAATTCAGCTTTATGAAGTGGTAGTGACTGAAATGAGACCTTGGTATCTGACAATTGAGGCATCAAATGTGAATGTCAAACATACACAATACTTGTAAATTTAGCTTTTGTAGCCATGAACAGAAATTACGAAACTAAAACTAAACTACAAAATCTTTTTTAAATTTGATCCTTTGTTAGAACAACCTGCTAAATAATTTCTTCTTTTTATTTACTTTCAGGAGCAGTAGTAGGGCCATTGTTATTGGTCCTGATAATTGCTATTTTGGGGTATTGCTTAGTCTCAAAAAAAAAAGGTAAGATTCTTGAAGTGAAAACAAACAAATCTGTAAAAACTGGGAAGTGTCCCCTTATTTCCCATTAACCTGAGCCTGCTGGTTGACTGAAATTAGTGTCTTAGAAGAAGCCACCTTTCTTCAAATCTGTCTGTTTCCTCAGATTTTAGGTAATTGTCTGAACAGACAACAGCCTTGGAGCTGGACAACTATGCAACAGTTGTGCTTCTGCTGAAGCTTGTTAAATATTCCATACTTCATCACTGAAATATTAGACAATTTCAGGTGTTACAGTTAAAGAGAGATGACTGTGGTTTATTGTCATCAATACCTTTTCTCACTGACACTATACAAGAAAAGTTACCAACTAATGCAGAGGCTTCTCTTTGCATCCTGTCTCAATTTAAGTCACACAATTAATACAATACAGCTTTCAATGTGTTCAAACTGTGTGTAATAAATGTACATTTAGAGTTTATTCCAGCCTAGTTGAGGGTGCAGATGTTGCAAATGGAACAGGGTTGGGTGCTAATGAACTGTCTTTGCTCACTGGCAGCCCTTGCGTACTCTGCACCAGCTACAGAACCAGATTTGGTGAGTGTCCTCTCTTTCCATCTCTTCCATTTATTCAGAAGTTATACAGAAATTATAAACTCTCACCTAATTACAAGTAGAAGGAAACTGCACAGCAGAAAGAAAGCTGGAGTGAGAATGGGGTGGTTTGGTCCCCAAGGCAGGGTGTAAGATGTACCTTATATATCCCACATAATGTCCCACCCTCACTTTATGTGAGGCTAAAAACAGCAATAAAACCCAGGTGGGGTTTGAAAAATCAAATTTGACAGCCTTTGGTGACCAGGCAATCAGAGTAGTGTTGTGGGTGCCTTCAGGAGATGGGTTCACTTTGTTGAACACCTAATGAGTTGTTATGATTTTTACTTACACTCATCACTATGTAAATGAAAATAATTATAGAATGGCTTGGGTTGAAAGGGATCTTAAAGCTCCCCTAGTTCAAATCATCACTGTTTCTTTCAGCTGCCAAAATGCTGACCAGTTCTTTGCTTGTGGGTTGTTTGGTTTCTTTTTGAAAGATTAACATTTTGCATTTCTCTGCAAATGTTCCAGCCTTTTCCCCCTCCAGAAAAACAGTGTGACAAAAGAGTGAGAGATACAGAATTGCAGAACTCCAGGAATTCTAAACAGGAGCAACAGCATCTCTTGGAAACTTCTGGGTCTAGCAGTAGCATCCTGAATGATCCAACTGGATGTGCAAACATCAGTGTAATAAATAAAACTAATAATGAAAAGAAAAACCCAGGAGGATTTCAGCAGCAACATTCACCTCCAGAAGGTTCTAAACTCCAGAGTGGAGACAGACACAGCTCTGCGAGTTCAGGTAGTAATGATTCTCAATGATCCAGAACCTCTTGAAATTTGATTAACAATTACGAGTCTTTTGAGCAAAAATTTAAATGGCAGGATAAAACATCTGAGTCCTGTTCAGCAGAGAGAAAATTTAGTAACTTTTGAAAAGAAAAAGTGATGAAGTTGCCATCCTGAGACAGTAAAGAGTTATCTCAGTGGAGAAACAGGGACTAGGGGTCAGGTGGTTGGCACTTACCTGTGAGTGGAAGCCAAAGGAAGCAGTAACAAAAGAAGACGGTCAAAAACATTTGAAATAACAACAGATGGGTAAGGAATTGTTTGCAATCCAGGTCTCTGCGTTAATTTTTATAGCCTTTTTATCTCTGGGGTGATAGATGGATTTTATGGTAACAAAAAGTTACAGAACCAACTCAACCAGCTTGACTAAATTAAGTGAAGCAAAAAGATATTTAGTGCCTATTTTAACAGTAAGTCAAAGAGCAGGATAAAGAATCCAAGTGCCCCGTTCTGGTTTTATTCTTCCATGTTTTGTGTTTATTTGACAGAACATTCTGGTAACGGAGGAACACAGGTGAATGTGACGTGTATTGTTACATTTTGTAGCCCAGATTGCAGCTCCCAGTGCCCTGAGCAGAATAGTTCAACTAGCAGGGATTATGGACACACTCCCTGTTATTCCCCAACAGGGGAAGAAACCCACCTTTCCAAAGAGGAAAATGCCTTGAAAAAAGAGACTGAAATTCACATCCCAGTGGAAAATGAGGACAATTTACTTCAAAACTTACTTCCAGAAGAAAAGAAGATTCCTCTTGGTATTCAAGATGCTGGGATGAAAACCAGTTGAAGGAAATTACAGATCCATATGCTGATTGACTGATAAAATTAACTGAACCTCTTGTTTTATAAAACAAACATTATGGTAAATGTAGCTTTCTTACAGAGATTTGAAATTTCAGATGAATATAGACACTGATGCTTTTGAGGTTTTTATCATCTTCTGTCGCTTTGCAGTTTAAAAGAAAAAGCATTCAAACTTTTAAAAACTGAATGGCCAACTCCTCCCTTTCTTCTATGATACCCTAAAAGGACCTTTATGAGACTTGAAAAGGAATATTTTTCCAACTTTATGCTGCTATGTTTTCCCCTGAGACCTCTTGTGATGATGATTTTTATTCAAGGCTGCCACGTGTCAAGAACATGGCTGTGACCAGCATTTCTAAGGAACTGGAGTTAAATTATCATTTTTTCAATGCTCAGGAATCATCAGTTTGATTTGAATTTTAAAGGTGTTGCATTCAGTTTCCTATCCTATATCTTAGTTGGCATACTTTCCCTCTTCCTCCTGGATATTTGTATTATTATTACAGTTTGGTTTTTCTCATTATCAGAACAAACTTCTCAAGTACATATAGGATATCAGGAAGCTTTTTTTTAAAACTAAAATTACAATTGTTATGTCTAAACAACAGCAATTCATTGCCTGTACATAGTTCATTTTGTTTTAGAAGGGAGAACCTAGATTGAACTGTTTTTATCTTGGAGCAGGAAGTTCCTTTTGTTGACAGCCCTAGTTTGTCACCTTTGTGTCCTGGCTGATGTAACACGTTTCCCCAATTGATCCTGACCTCATTTTTGAGGTAAACCATAAATCTCAAATATTCTCCCTGTGTTCAGTGACTATTAGAGCAAATGCCTGTGATTATCTCTGCCAGATAACTCACTGCCCTCAGGTGGCAGAGCATCATCTGTAATAAACGGAATTTACTCAAACCTCAGAACCTGAAAATCCTGTTCTCCTCCACTGCTTGATGATGCTGGAGCTCCAACCACCTCTTACAGAAAATTAGTGGAGGTTCTCCTTGAATCAAGTGGCTAGGAAGCCAATATTTAGGAACCCACTTCCCATAATTATATTTTACCTATGTGACTTAACTGTCAATTGTGGTGGCTGTGTTCAACCAGAATCTGCAATCCAGGGTCTGAATTCCATGGCAGTGAAGTCATACAGTGACATATAACCCTTATTTTATGCCATAAAACCACTGTTGGACTGTGTGACCACCGTGCTTCCCACTGCACTGTCCTAATCTATCTCAAGACAGACACAGTGGTTACTACTGAGGCCTGAGATGTAAAAAGTTCTTTTGGAATAACATTTATTCTATTGCTACAAAAGCATATTCAGATTCTGAAAATACAACTTTTAAACCTCCACAAAACCTATAATATTATGTAAGCTGCTATTATTTCAGGAACTGACAAACTGATAAACTGATCTGTAGTTCTACTATGAAGAAACTTTATGCAAATGTGTATTGAAGGTAATTTTCAGGAAAGACTTTGGAAATAAGCACATTAAAACTACTACAGAACTGAAGGATTTAGGCAAGAACCTAATTTTGAACCTCTTGCACTGTAATATTGCTGTCAGCCAATTTTTTCTCCATCAGCTCTACTCTTGGGGCCATATTGAAGCAGCAGAGGAAGATTTTTGAGGTTTAAGAACATGAAAAAGGAGGATCCTGTTACACTAGTTAATTTACTGAGTTTTCAAATTAAGGAGCTATCACAGAGGGAAAATCCAAGTTTCATGTTGAAGCTGAAAAAATGAGCTTGCATTTGCTTATAAAAAGTAAAAAGAAAACACCCGAAAAAAATACAACACAAAGAAAAAAAAAAGAAAAAAAAAAGAGAAACATACCTTTTTATTAATTCATGTATTCTCAAGTTTTCTGACCCACTTACGAAACAAAACTCGGATTTCCAGCGTGGCTCTCTCAGCACAGGTTACCTACCGCAGCTCGCCAAGCGCTCTGTGGGGTTGTTACTGTGGGGCCTCGGCCGTGTCCCGGCCCCAAAACCCCCGGTCTGAGCCCATTCCCGTGAGGGCGGTGTGTTCCGGCCCCA